>NC_092364.1:21945786-22251210 GCF_030848805.1 Temnothorax longispinosus | reverse complement strand
TATTTACTTTTCTTAGTTTAAAATATTTTTGAAATTATTTTCGTAAAATTGTTGGTAATTGAACTTCTCTCTGCTTTAAGCTTTTTGAAAATGTATTTACTGTAGCACAGGAATGTGCAAATATACAGAGCGAGATGTGTAAAAGAAGATATTCCTGTTACTTTTGAAGAAATATTGTTAAGAATAGTTTTTTGTGTGATTTTCGAATATTTTTTATTATTAACTATTAACACTTCCAGAGTGTGCGATTTTATCCTTAACAATATATTTTTATATTTTTAAAAGCAACAAAGATACTCTTGAGTATCTCTTTTAATTTAGATATCTTTTTTAAAATATTCTACATTTTCAGGCTTCTAATTTCGCTATCGCGGGACACAACGTAGCAACTAGGATGTTGCTTTTCTTAGTTCGTTGTTTTCTGGCACATTGTAAGATCCAAGCGTATTTTTAATTCCTGTAAACATACTTGCCTCGAGCTCCGAGATATTCCTTTAATATCTGTAAAATTCGCGCATCGCATATACAGGATGCGCTGAGCGTAGTGTTTCCCAAACTAGAAACTCTTAGCGAATTTCAATTGCATACTTCCTCAGTGAAAATTTCATTGTTGTATTATCACAGTTTTTTTGGCTTGTAATAAGATATCTAGATATAATTGTCTAGAAGAGTACTTTTAGTTAAAAATGTATTAAAATACATTTATATATGAAATCAAATAATGAATTTAAAAAAATTTCCACCTGTTAAACTCAATTTCATTTGTTCAACTCATTTCCATGTGTACAACTCAAACTGAATTTGTCAGAAACAATAAAGTCAATTAAGTAGGATGCATATAATGCAAATTGACAAGAAACATCCAGTTCATGTAAATGTACGTATGATAATAATAAATTTTTTTAAATTATGAATATATGAATCAAAAGCGAGATCAAAAGTCAAAGCTTATAAAAAATTTTCGATTTTTCTTGGTTATAACTCATAATTTATCAAAGCTACGAGAGTAGGAATAAATTAGAATGACATTAATGATGTTGTGCAAAATGTATTTTAGTAACAAATACTTTTATTTTTAATATATTTGTAAATGTATATACTTTACATGCGCTTAGGAATAATATTTTCATAGAGGAAATGCATTAGCATGAGAGAAAGAGAGCGAGAGAGAGAGAGAGAGAGAGAGAGAGAGAGAAGAAAAAAGATGAATTTTATATAAATACATCAGAGATATCCGAGAAATCATTGTTCGCGTTAATCGAATATGTTTTGTTGGACACTGGACGGGGATAAATGCGCTATGCCTGGGCATCCCTTGCATACAGAAAAATATCGGAGTAGCTCGATCGACCGACCGTTTACCCGACAACGCGTTCATGGTCCAGGTTCGGCGGTGGCAATTCTTAAGATTTCGAGGTGCGTGAGATGGGTCGTCCTGGCAACCTAGTGGTGGAGAGGGTTTCTCCTCTCTTCTTTTTCTCTCTCACTCTCTTTCTGGTGCAGGCTACATCGACCGTCGCGTCGTAACGAGGTGTGCGCGCGATGGGGAATGGGTTGAGGACGCGGGTTAAAGGGGGAGCCGTTCCTCTCGGATCGGAAATGCGAATCTTTCTTTCCCCTCCCCCTCCCCCTATGTCATTCTCCATACGTGGTGCAGAGAGCAGGTGTTCCGTCGCGGGGTATGCGCTTTGTCGTTTCTCTTTTTACTGCTACCTGCACAAAACGCGCGGCTGCCACAGCTTTATGCGAATTCCACCCACTCTTTCGCCCACTCGTGTTCTTGATGGTTCCTCCGCTCCGCACCGACATTCCATCCGCGGTTGATATTACCCCATCACGCGCCAGGAATATGACTTCGTTTAGATTTTCCCATCACAGTTAACGCACCCTGATACGTTCGTATACGACCAACTGCATCGTCAACTTACATTTATGTACTGTACGGCGATTTATATCCAATCAAACTGAAATTTCTTCAACGATCAACTTCAACGATCTATTTAACAGTGTAGATTGCTCATTTTTTTTAAAAACTTATATAAAAGAAACGATTATTTTTCTTCAAATCATATAGAATCAAAAATTGTCTTTTGTGAGACATTTTAGGAAGCTGAGAATGAATCAATATTAATCACTCTCAGAGACATTTCAAAGACTTTATCTTTTTTCCGTTTCTTGTCCTTAAAGAAACACGTTAAATTTGTATCTCGTTTTATTACATCTTTTTACTTATAATGGATCAATTATATTTATGTCTTATTTCGAGTAGTTTCACAAAATTAAGATAAGAGCTCATTTATACCTTTTTAGTTCTGAATTTATAATCGGTCTCGTAAAATACTTCGCCTCTTCGTTATCTTCCAACGCGACAAGTCGTTTCCGTTATGTTCAATTTTATTCGTCTAAGAGCCTGATAAGAGCTGGTTGTCTGGAGAAAACTCTTTAAACTTGCGATGAAACCTTCAGTTATATATATGAACGTGCCGATACTTGGCCGAATGTGTGGAAACAGAAAGTCGAATATAATAACGATTTGTCTATCGTCTTTTCCACTTTTATTTGAAATCGATCTTGTTCATAGTCATAGAAGCGATACCCATATCCAATTTGACGAGCGACGGCATCGTCGTATCGGATCGCTGGGTAAGGCCACTTTTTATATGTTACGTTTATTAAATAAATGTCTCTATGACTTACGAGAATTTAGGATTATAGCCATGTTAAGAAATTATATTATCTCTAATATTCGTACGGATATACAGTAAATCCAAGATAAACTTTCGGCAAAAGAAATCGTCTCTCGATATTGAAACACAAGTATGTCTAGAAGTATCAATTCTTCAGCGAATATATTTATACATTTTACTAGGATAGAGAATGTTGCGATAAACCCTATGTATGTAATAATATATGGATTTGTGTATGTATAAATTATTATTCTGGATGATAGATCATATAATTGTAACATATTCCGATTTGCTCATTGATAAAACAAAAAGAACAGGTTAGCATACCGTTATTAGAAGAAGCGATTTATACAATATTTTGCTAATTCCTTTATTAAATGCTTCTCTACAAAGTGTTATTCATAGCAGTTTGGTAGGTTTGTACATATTGCGGGATCAGTCTCACCACGACTTGACCAGATGCATCAAAACCGCGTGCTTAATTGACTTATAAAATTCGCGGGCCAATGCATGCCGCGCGGATGTTCGATTTAAACTCCTGCGTAGGTAAATCGCGATATGCAAGGATGCAACTAAAACAATAAATTTATCATTCGTCACGCGCTCGCGTTGACATACTTCGAGGCTATGAAAAAATATAATTCTTGCCCGTACATGTAGACGTGGTAGAGTTTTGATTATTTCGTTCACGGATGGACAAAAAAAACATTGAGGAAAACATAAAACCGCGAGACAAATAGTAAAAATTTGGTTTAGTTTTCAATATTGCCGTTTCGGAACGATGCGATGCGAAGATAGGACACGAAGAAAATTCTAGTTGTATAAAACTGAAAATCGAAAAAAACTTTTATGAGAACGCTACTAGAACCGCAGTTAAAACTTGAAAAAAATTTATTACAAAATAAAATGTCAAAAAAACTTTGAAAATTACAAATCGAAAAGATTTTGTCAGAAAATTGTAACGAGAAGATTCTCTAATTCGCGCGAATGTTATTTTTGATGTAGAAATTTATTACAAGTTTTAGTACCGTACCGGTATAGATATCGCTTTGGTTTTGAGTACTATAGCGATATGTATTGGCGTATCAATATCACTGATACAATATTGGAATGATAACAGTCCAAGACTGGACATGTAGTATCAAATTAGCGTTGGTTCGCAGTATTATCACAATACTAAAATCTTGTAACATTGGCAGAATTCGTTGCACTAATATTGATACTGTATCAATAGCGAAACGATAACAACGGCTTAGCGGGAACGCGCGGCGATTCTGGGACATCCCTTCTCATACACTCTATTTTAATACAAAACAATGTGCGAGTAATAGAACTGCGGAGAAGATCGGAAAAAACATCGATATTAAACTAGTTGGAAAAAAATAGAAGCGCGAACGGCGACGGAAGAGACGGGCGCGAACGCGATAGGACGGATTCCAATTTTAGTTTCCAATTTCGGCGTTCCGTGCGCTTTTCAAGCCGCCGCGCCGCGCGCCGCGACGCGACGCCAGAGAGCACAGCGTGATGCTGCACTGCGAAAGAATGCATCTCGTGTTCGCGTGTGCGACGCGACGGCGACGGCTGTGAAATTGCACGGCGCTACTCTCGTCGTCGGAAACGTGCGGAAGAACGCCACGTACTTCCTTCTGTCGCAAATCCTCGCGCAGGGCATCACGGTGCAGCATCACCATCCCCGTCCGCACCTTTCCGAAAAGAAGGTGATTCGCACCCACCCGCGCGCCGCGATGCAACGAACCGCTCGATTGCTCGCGCGCTCGCGTTCGCTGGATTCGGTTTAATTTCGCGGAACAATTGGCCCGAGCAACGACCGAAAGATCGTTACATTTGATGTCGATAGGCGAAAACGGTCGATGTAAAAACCTTCTCCGGAATCTCTGGAACTCTAAGTCGATATAGCGACGCATGTATCTATACCAATTTGTTTGTTTAAAATGATACAGATTTTTTTCTATATATACATATAATATGTCTGCATATCAGATGTACCGACTCTTTTATATCGTTACGTGATGGTATATTTTATGGTATATAACTACCATATATGGTATATATATGGCATATATACTTTTATGGTATATAAGGATATCTGCTATTTTTTTTTACTATACTGGACAGGAATGTACAATATATGGGAGTGAAAAGTTCTGAATAAAATATAAATGTCAGTCTGAATAAGATATAAATGTCGGGTCCAAATTATAAAAGTAATCTCGGGATGGATTCTCTCTTTCCGTGCATAATTATATCGATGCACAATTTTATCCTTATCTTTAATACTGTTTTACCAATGGAAATTTTTTCATCATCACGTGATATCCATATTTTACGTTCTATTTTGATACATTTAGCTTTCTCTGCTGTAAGCAAATAACGCACACACAGAGAACAATAATTTATATCTGCGTGAATGAACAATAAATATAACTTACCATACTTGTGCCATACAAGCATGATTGGAGAAAATATTTATTATTATTTTTTCTTTCAATGAAAAGCAGATACAAAGAGGTCAACCTTTTATTTAGGTTTAAAATGAGCATTTTAAAGGTTGAGATTTGATGAAACATAGTAATGCAGCCACGCGAAGTGGTGATTTCTCTTGTCGATCTATTTCTATGCGATGTAAATCTCATCTCAGCTCTCAGACAAAGAATTCGTCATGAAAGTCGCAGTCACCCATCGATCGCACTAAAACAGCGCGGATCCTATATTTAACGTGGCGTTTTGTTCCTTCGCCGAGTGGAATCGTAAGGAATATATACTGAGAATAAAATTCTTCGGCCGGCGACTTATCTCCAGTTCTTATCGAGCTACCGTCTAAAGAGATCTATATATCCCACACTTCTCGACAACGTTGTGCTTCTTGGCTCCCGAAGTATTGGCAGGGAAGTACAGACTCCTCCTCTTCTAAAAATGTCGTTTCCGTAAGAAAGAGTGCGAAGGGATGATCACTTTAAGCGAAACTTTTTCTATTTTTAACTGATGCGCGAAGCATTCATTCGCAAATTATACGTATATAAACTATTTTTCTTCAAGATTAAAAAAGTTTCAGCAGACATTTAAAAATTAGAAATTTGAAGTAACATTCATGAAATCAGTTATTGTGCCTGTTTATACTGTTGCAACTTATTTTGTCAAAGTTGTATTATTACAAGTTCTCATTTATTTATTATTCAAAATTTACTGTCAATGCCTTTACGTTGGAAGGATCGGAATTCGTTCTAGTTTCGCTGCTTGAATTTACAATCGAGGGAGTACGCGATACTTGGCACACTCCGTGCATTGAATGATTGTCAAAACTTTGATTGACAATAAATATTGATTATCTGATAGAATTCTGTACGGTGTATGCGGCTGCCGCATATTGCGACCGTCTGATGGTTGCAAACAAATCTGGGTCGTTGCGACGAGGACGAGGATCGACTAGTGGCTATATTATCGTGAGCTGCCAGAGCAGTATAAGTTTCGCTTTATTCTAAACGAGACTTGGAAATCTCGAATGACGACAGTCGTCGTTAGATCCACCAGCAAACCCATGCATGTGAGAGTTAGAACCGCACTGTCGTTTCAATCCAAGTACGATCTAAAATGGGCGGGCTGAATAGAAGTACCTCCGAGTACTTAATGCAAGTACCCAATGACATTCAAGAAAATATTTCCTTCGACTTGCGGTAGCGGCTGCAATAAACATGAAGCGGATCCATAATCTCCAAGCTCATTTAAATGTGAATTACTTTGTTTTATGACGTTATGTATATTTATCAGCTTCGTCTTGTATGATTTAAAAAGTCAAATTAAGAAGCAATAGAAAATCTAGACTAATTTTTATGTAGATATGCATTAGAATATAATGCATTTGAATATGATGCTAAAACTATATTGCTAAAACTATATCTTCCGAGAGAGAGAGAGAGAGAGAGAGAGAGAGAGAGAGAGAGAGAGAGAGAGAGTTCTATTCACACAGTTATAGTATACATATAATTATAATACACATGGTATTTTAAACAACATATAATATATTTTAAAAAGGAAGCTTGCAGATTCTATTTTGGTTAGAAATATTGAATTTATCGGAGCAAGATGGATTCTATAGATATAAACCCTGAATCGAGCATTTTATATTTTGTTACATATCGAGATGAATTAAATATAAATTAAATGATATATACGTTAAATATCGCTATTTCAGTAATCTGGGTTACAGGAAAGTAATTTTGTAACATATTTCGCGTGGACGATATTTTAAACGAAATAATATTTTTGTTAGTGTAATTTGACGAGGAAAAATATTTACGTAACGTGCGATTCGAGCAAGAACATAAGTAACATATTCGCCGTCGCGCGACGTGAAAACAACACCGGTCCACAAACTAAAATAATATCCTACCGAAACAGGTTCGCGAACATGAGCGCGCGACGAGAAAACTCATGTGCTCAGTTTTCGGGGGGAGGGGGGGAGGGAAAGAGTATGGTGGTTGCGTGTACTCGTAATATCGCAATGCAGTGCCGTTGCCGCAGCTGTAACTTGGTCCAGACTTCGGCCCTTCGGCGATAGCAGCGTAGTTCGCGGTTTCGGACGTGGTTCCAAACGGTCGGTTCCCACGAGTACAAGTGTGTTGTACGCCCCGCGCTCGTGCTCGGTGCCCAATAAATATCTGTCGATCGCGTATAAACTTCGACGTTCCCAGTGCAACGGAGCACACAACGTTAGGTAGGAATTGGAGCTTCCGGATCTGCGGTCGCGGTAACGCTCCAAGGAATGGACGTTTCCAACCGAGAGAGTGAGATCTCTCGCAAAAACTCGTGTAAACGCCTGTGCCGTATAGCGTTGATCGATATATTGCGTTCGTGTACGTGCGGCGCGGCGGCAGGTTTCCGGAGAGGTGAATCAATGCGCGCGAGAGATTTTATCCGAAACAGACGTCCGTTTGTTAAAACCGGGCTATAGTAACGCGAGAATCCGCTAGACCCTTGCGCCGCGCCGGTATCATTTTGTTGCGTTTTGCTGCACGTTCAGTTACTACGACGATGGCTCGTGTGAACAAAGCGGAGCTTTGCTCGGTAAAATGCTCGGCAGGTAGAAGCAAAAACATTCGCTTTAAAGTAAAAATACGAAACGAAAAATAGCATTCGATATGTGTGTCCAATATGAATAATATCTCACTTTTTTTCACTGTGAGGCATTTGCGAATATTTCGAAATATTTGATTGCAAGCTTTGTCGTTGCCGTTCAAAACTATAAATTTATTAATCCTTTACGATTCGAAACGGAGTCGACACAATGTTTTTTTGCAGCAATCTTCTGTGGATTCCTTACAATATTCAAAGCAATATTTCTTGCAGATGCAGAATTATAATTAACAAATTACCTCTTTTATATTTTTTTAAATTTTCTCTTAATAATAATAATAAATCGATTGTTACATCGATCTATACTGGAATTAAAATGAAGACAGAACGCTTTAGTCTTTATCTTTACGGTTTATTCGTAGAAATTAATTGACCGCAAAGGGTTAAAGAATCCGTTCATGAAAGGTAGCTGCCGATAGCACATTCTGTATGGTATTTTGACGATAAAGCGGTACGCGCGATTTCCATGACGCGAGCACTCACGGGGTCAAAGTAGTATCCCGGAGTAAGCGCCGCTATGAAAGCTCTATGTCGACAACAGCATGGCTCCTGCGGTTCGGAACGCGTTCCGACCAACCTGTATGTACACCTGTACACACGAGCCTGTCCGACGTTAACTCAGTTAGCCGCCACCGGTGATACGAATTACAGTCCACCCCTACAGGCGGGACATTCCATAGACGTGCATGGCGTGTGTATTACCTCGTTACCGCGTGTTTCCCAAAGTTACATGGCAAGCTCCGACGCGACGCTGACTCGACGGGGTGAAACACGGGGCACGCATCCGCTCGCCCGACGGGCTTGATTTCGTCTCGCTTGCTTATTAACAGCGACGCTCGCTTTTAATTGACACCAACAACGCCGACGAACGATACTCGATCCGTTAATCCATGGCGAGTGTGAAAATGCACGCCGCGCGGCGTGAGTCAGCGCGCGTATTGAGTTCAATTACAGTACATAGTTAAACAGTCGTTTAACTATATGGACGTTGAAAACAAAACACTTCCCTCTTAAGTTTCATTTGAGCAGTAAACAATTTCGACACATTTAGGAAATGGCAACTTACAAACTAATTACTGTGAGCAGTCTTAAATCTTACAATTTGCAGTGTTTCCAGCTTAATAGTCTGGACTACTTAACATTTTTTAAAATAAAATATTTATCTACCTTTTTTTTTTTGCAAAATTTTTAACAATACTTGAAAATCAAGCATAGGTATTGGAAATGCACGACAAGTGGTTTGTAAACGATATATTGTGTGCGTGTGTGTGAATAAATTGTTTGTCAGCTATTTTTAGTTAAACAATTTTAATTTAGATTAGATACTATATTATGTAAACAGTATAAAGTTTCATCAATATAAAATATCACATTAATAACAGTTTAACTCCCCATCACGTTTTTGTGATATTTTATGTATGTATATTATATATGTTATCTAGAGAGTTTGTAGTCTCTCTTTTTTCTTAAAAACTGTAAAGTAGAAAATAAATATCATTCTTCTAATAAGTAATCCCCATTCTTTACATTACAAATAACAGAAACGTATGATTAATGTTGATGAAACGTTTAATTAAATTAAATTAAAGCACCAAATATTGCATCGAATGCGAGATATTTCAAGTTACATTTATCAGTCTTTCATTAAGCCAGATTGAAAGAGAACGGGGAATTTTTCACGTTGATTTATATCACGCATGAAGCGTTATATACGCCACTATATGTGATGGCATGTCTCTTTTTGGTGTCGCACTTTATTCTACAACACGTAGTATGGCCGAGGATTGCAAAGTAATAGTCGCCTTACGGTGACAAGAGCCTCGTGATTGTCTGGCTTAAATTAACACGAGAATAATCCGTCTCTCCCTTGGTCTAGCACCGGAATTTCCGTGCTGCGATGCTTCCTGAGATTCCGTGTCTCGTGAGATGCTTACTATGCACCAGCTTTGTATAACATATTAATACAGCAAATTATATCACGAAATTCAATGAATATTTCAATTGTTATTAGGCATCAAGAGTCTGCATATAATTGAGTTAAAATTAAATAATTTATTAATTTCCCGGCTAATTTCAGTTTGAGATTAATTTTATTTTTCTCTTCAGATTAACATTTGAGAGAGTCACATATTTCCTGAATTGATAAAACATTGAAATATCTCACATATCTTGTTGGCTTTTCCGCAAGATCTACAAGACTTGTTTGTGGGCTCGACCTAAGCCTTCGGTTATAAGATAATTGAGCAGATAAGATTATTTGGGGGGGTGGGGGAGGGAATTACAATCTCGTCTCAATCACGATCGAGTTGAACGAATATTATAATATGAACGCTCTCGGCTTGTTATTTTGGTGACATATTTTCAATATATTGCTTATTATGTTACAATTAAATGTAGCAAGTTTGCTCGCAGTTAACGCGTTTGTCTCCAGGTATAACAAGAATTATAATAATAGAGATTATAATTGAGATACCGAAATGCCGTTTCAGAATGAGTTTGCAGATCGGAGGGTGTTATAGCATCATCATCGCGATCCCCGTGGATGTGCAGGGTGTGTAGATTACCTCGTTACCGCGTTTCCAAAGTTATACCGTATGCCTCGCGCTACCACTGCCGACTTGGATTCATCGCGCGAATCCAATGGTTACGTTTAATTAACGGTTACTGCCGGCGCGCGGTAAACGCTTCGTTCGAATTTCCGGATGCCGTTAGTCTTTGTTACGCCGTGAATCTCACCACAGCTCACAGTAAGTTCTCAATCCTTATCGAGTCTAATCGAACTTTCTCGATATATTATCATCTATACAAGAGAGAGGTAGAATGTATAATTATTGAAAGCATGGATCCACACAAAGAATTACAATTAATTGTTGTTTGAATGTTGATGTAATAAAATTCTGATAAATGCTTGTAAATAGATTCTAATGAGCACTGTGAAAGGTTAATTGAGACACTGTGAAAGCTTAAGTGAATGGAACGACGTAATGATTGCTCAGTAATAAATGATGTTTCGCATAAGAATAACGACCGAAACCTGCCAAGCGATCCGCAAACGGAAAACGCTTTAAAACGAAACTTAGAAAAATACAAAACACGCTCATAGTACTCGCGTAAACGTTCTCCACTTTTTTACTCTGGTTGGTGAAAAATGCCCATTCGCAACTTTTGTCGGAGGTTAATAAAGACGGTGGTTTTTAATTTTATTTCTCGAATAATGCATCTAACACAAAGAATGACAAAACTGCAATTTGTCGGACATCTTTCTTGACGTTCGATTAACATAATGCGAAAATAAGTCGTGCGATATTTTTTTTTACTCAATTTTGAGCGAGACTCTCATCAGGAAAAGGCGCGTGGCATGTATCTTCTTGCGACAGGCTAAATTACGGGAGGGCATTGGTGCGACGGTAGCAAAGTAATAGCTACCATAATGACGGCAGACGGTCCCTCGGCGACCGAGACGAGAGTTCATTGTCTGTGTCGGTGTTTTCACAACTACAGTGGGAAGAAAGTGCGCAAGAAGATGCACTCTTGACTTTTTTTTTAAGAGACAAGTTCATTTTTAAAGGAAGATTATTTAAAAAATACAGCGTACGTTTTAATAATAAAAGAGTTTTTAGAAAAATTTGTTCATTATTATATACGGAACGTAAGAAATGCTTTTATATCTATAATGACTGGAACGTGAATGAAGTAGATATTTTCTACGAAAATTGATTACGCGGCGTCCGTGCATAAGCACTCGAGATGAGCGTTATGGCGTACACGGCGCGCGCTACTCCATTCTCACCGGGGGTGGAAACGAGTGGCTGACGCTACACGAATCGCGGAAGTGCCGGCGCTGCGCGGCGCCGTCCTACTCAGACTTCCTCTTTGCTGCACTCTCCTTTATCTTCCTCACATTTTCTCATCTCGAGCCTTTTCCGTGAAAGATTCTTCACAATATCGTGATTCAAACGGAGTTATAGTCTCTATATTCAACGAGTATGTCATTATAAAGAGAAGCAGTGAGATCGAATTTACATTTTTTTAAGAGGTAATGCATTTTCGGTAACTGTCTGATTTGTCAAAAATATTGATACAAATATGTGACGTGTACTGTAAGTATGTTTAAACGTTAGTAAAATTTTCTATTTTCTCTCCGTCTCTCTGTCTGTTACTACAATCCGCGAACTCGGTGGCATGGAAAGAGGGCGTTAAACTTGCGGGAGACGATCCAGCAGATTTGGCGTTAGCACTTTGAAGCTTTGGCAACTCACGATATTGACGCTGGAGTATTTGTACTCGAAACTTGGCCGATCTAATTCCCATAAGGATCTTAATTCCACAATTATGTTACATTGCTTCCTGCAAAAGCTGAATTTATTCGGCTTTGTGATGACCGTTCGTTTGGAGAGACAAAAACGCATTCTACTACGTGCTTCATTATGTTATTTCTATTAAAAATGTTTATTGCAGAAATAATTCTTGTAATTAAACGTAAAATGAGTGATTTGGTAATTTCTCACTCTATATATATGATATTCAAAATGCTTGAGATGATACAGTACTATATGATACAACTAACTTCATATTTAAAAAGAGAAATAAAATAAAATAAAATAAAAAATTCTATAGCAAGGATATTCTTTAATATCAATAACGGAAATTTATTAAGTCCTGTTAGATGAAAATATTAACATTTGTTAACTTAAAGATGTAAATTGGAACAGAAATGGTCTTTAAATTGATTTAATCTATCATTGCTGTTTCGCGCGCGCTGCTTACTTCCGTAAAGTTATAATTTTAGCGAAAATCAAATATCTTTATAAATATACTGGGCGCCGATATTTGTTCGCACAAATGTTTAAATGGCTAAATAATCGTTGGAGTAAAAAGAAAATTCTTCTGATCGGATCGGCGCTCACGCGATTCGCGTGCATAGATATAGCCGAACTTTTGGTTTTTATCGGTAACCATTGTCGACTTTTTATACTATCGGCTAGCTTGCAAAACGAGGGGCTTGGTAAAAATGTACGACTGCAGGCAGTGCGGGCGCGTCCCATAGGATGCGCGTTTTTCGCCGTCCGTTGCGCCGGCAGAAAACCGTGCGCGGCCACGCGTTGTCGTACAAGCCGCGAACGGGCGAATCTGAATAAAGCGGAATGGCGGCGGACGGATTCCCTGAGTGACACTAAAACAGCCGGCATGCGATAAAATTCTTGTTGGTCCGCGCGCTCGGTGAATCGTTATCGTAAAATCCGGAGAATCCGCGCTTGTGCATCCTTAATATGCGTGCAGCGTGCGTTTTAAACTTCCGCCAGTCGGACGAAATCCGATGACATGTATCGCGAAAGGCATTTGCAAGAATTGTACAATGACATTTGTTAAGATGCGTCGCCGTAGAATCACTCAGCCATTCCAAAACTTGTGGAATATATAAAATGTAATATGCTATCTAACGCGCGGCGGTATATGTTCGTTTTGTAATAGCGGAAACTGAATAAACGATAAGTAACTCGTAATCGCGATACCTTTCCCTGAACATCATGATGTTACCTGCAAAAAAATATTTCTTTTACGATTTACGCCCGTAAGTCGCTCCGAAAGTCACTTTCTTAAACACATATACCTAAGCGTTTATAATTGAACTCGTTCATAATTGTAGAAGTGATTACGAGCAGAGCGCGGCTATAATCTAATTTATTAATGTGTGCTTCGAATTAAGAAGAATAGTTAGTTTTTTTTAAATTATTTCAGCTTTTACAGAACACGAACCAAAATTTATAATCAAATATATTTTTTCATTCTTGGTATTTAATTACAATTAATTATACAGGGATAAAACCTTTAATATAATGACCGTTAATTTTCTGCAAATAACGAATTGAAAATTATGAAAATTATTTTGTTATATTTCTACGGGTTGTATTTGTCTTACACGTATCCATATCTAAAATTTTATAAAAAAGAGAACGTCTCGATACACATTTTTACGTTAATAATCTCATCGTATTCCGTATTTTTGAAAACCAGCGTGAGCGCGGTCCAAATCTGCAACTTACTGAAGAAGAAGAAAGTCGAACAACTTGGGTTTTCGAACAAATACTCGATAGATGACGAGTGTTCGAGCTTCTTTGAGTTTGCGATTCGACATTTTTAATACATTCGCTGTTTATAAAACTCACACACGCACAATGTTCTCATGTTTTATTCTTCAGCAGAGAAACTTACTTCCGCTTTCCATCGAATAAAGTAAATGTTATGTTAATATCGCGCGTGCACGAGTAGGGCATTTGAGAGATGATGGTGAGGCAAAATGATTTTAAAGCGCACGTTCTCAACCTACACGAGCTATTTCCTCTGTATACGTAGCGGGAGATTATAGTTCTTTGTACAGTTCCTACATTATTTTCCAATTCTTAATATTTAATATCGGCATTAATTTTTTGCCTGCCATATTTATTCACGTATTCGTATTATCTTTTATGCGTAGTACCTACAACTTGAAAGCAGATGTAAGAATATTTCTTGTGATCTTTGTTTGCATTATACGTTGCATTTCTACATGGGTAACATGTAGTAAATTTAATATTACGATATTGTTGATTATATACCTCAACTGAAAAAAGAAGAGTTTAAATTATTTTGAAAAGAACAATCTTTTCTTTTTTTTTTAATGAGAATAAGTATCATCGCGTAATTACAGAATAGCATATATTTTTTGTAACGATATTTATTTTTATAAAGAAATTTTGTATTGATTTCTAGCTAATTCGGATTGAAAAATCAATGAAATATTAAATTCTATTGTCAGGAGTTATCTGATAAACTTTAAAATGTCAATTCGCAAGACCATAACTATCGTCATTATTATTCGCACATTCTTATAGATAATCTTTTTTTCTATATGTATACGCTTCTATTTCCAAGATTGACGTATTTTACATTTTTGTCATCTACCGAGTTCGAGGGAGGAAGGAAGGCCGATGGCCGTGTTATCGAGTAATGCACCGCCGCGTTGCAATTTTGTCGCGTCATAACGGATTGGGAGTGTTCCGTGGTTCTGGAATTGCAGTTTTCTATCATGCGGTTTGAAACGCGGAAGCTGCTCGGATCTGATGCAGCAGCTCGTGCGTTTTATGCGTATATGTCGTATGTATGTATAGATTATGAGCCCACACACACTCACACACACAGAGACAGAGCGAGAGAGAATGAGAGAACGAGAAAGAAATAGTGTGACGCGGATAAAAACGCGAAAGCTAATATACCCTTCTTTCTTCTAAGTTTTATGAGCTGATAGTAAATATGCATGTATGGAATAATATTATGTATTATATGTAGATATATATATATATATATATATATATATATATATATATATTGCGCCACAGTGGCGTTGTGCATTCAATAATTGAATGGTGCAACTTATGCGAAATCAACTCTGAACTGAATCCAAAGCTATTTCGTTCCGAACATTCCCGAATGTGAAACTATGTAACGGATAGTAATCAAAGTGCTACTCTAGTCGATAGCTCCAGTCGATAGCTTATCGAGAGAGGTTATTAGACTATGCATTACGTAGAATAAACAACATGGTGCAAATAGATTCGGGAGTTTTTCAAAATTAACAAAGTTAAATATAATTGGTTAAAATACCATAACTTTTAACCAACGCGATTATAAATAAAAAATTGCTGCAAACAGTTATAAATATAATTCTGAATCAAATAAAAGATCTAGTGATTCTTTTAATCTCAAAATTGTGAATTACCTACCATCATTTTTTCAAAATGTTGCTTGAACTACAAACTAAACAATTATTGCAAAATAATTGTAAAAATAATTACTACAAACAATTACGAACGAAATAATGATAATTTTTTTTATTAAAAACTTAATATTTATTAAAATTGAGATGTTATTTGTAAAGATGATAAACATGATAATTATCTATCTTGCTTAATATGATCTTTTAAATCAAGACTCCTCTTTTAATTCGAATCCATACGTAACTTTTCACTTCGACAGATTTAGTTTAGAATAAAGGACATCAAAATTTGAAATTTTTTTTTATCAGGAAGAAACATATGTGAAATGTTTATAAATTTTGAATTAAGATTGGATTATTCCAATATATACGTGTAAAGCTATACCTATATTGTGCGTTTTGCGGCTTGTACAAATGGATGCAAATGGAAGTGCATGCAAATGGCATGCATTTAATCTTTTTTCTCTTTTTACAGATTGCATAGGGTAAATGATCGATGTGGTAGTAGACTTTAACATTACATTTTTCAAATTTTTTGCCTCTACAGCAAATATTTTCAAAATTTTACGTTTTGATGATAAGTAAAGAAACGCATAAAGATAAGGATTTTGTAAAACACTTAAAAATTATCTCCGTGAAATAAAGTGCATTTCATATAGGCTTCTCATATTCATTGAAATAGGAAATGTGTTGAAAATAAAATTGAACGTGACCTCTATCAGCAAAAATGCTTTTACTATAACTTGTTAAGACTATTGACGGAACTGACGATTTAAATGAAGACTTCTTGAAAACAACACATTATGTTCCTCGTAAAATTACTACTCTCACGTAGACATTTATGAAACGACTCGAAACTTAATTTTTTTTTATTGTAAGAGTAAAAATGGTATCTTTCCTTAACTAGGGACTAACACAAAAGGATAATATTTTTGACTATGTAGAATCTGCTTATAATATGCATCGAACTTAATTATCAGGAACTATGTTTAGGTGCATTTACAGTATTTTTTATATGGACAAATATTAAGAAATGTAGGAGTTATGAGTCATCTCTTCGCGCGCGCGCTCGACTACGGTGTACGTAGTAGTTCTTGTACGGCGTGCCTGAAAGGAAAAACGCAAAAAGGGTATTAAATTTAAATGTATTCCCCACAAGTTGACGTTTGAAAATTGTAAAAATGTTAAAAATTGTGAAAGTTATAGCACTTAACAATTTTGTGCCAATGAACTTTTTGCCAACTTCTTTTTGTTAAGTGCTATAACTTTCACAATTTTTAACATTTTTACAATTTTCGAACGTCAACTTGTGGGGAATACATTTAAATTTAATACCCTTTTTGCGTTTTTCCTTTCAGGCACGCCGTACAGGAGCTACTACGTACACCGTAGTCGAGCGCGCGCGCGAAGAGATGGCTGATAACTCCTACATTTCTTAATATTTTTATATGGACAATGGACAATTTATATGGACCATGAACGGTTCATGGTGTATACGATATTGAAGTACATGTTTAGGTGCATTTACAGTATTTTTTATATGGACAAATATTAAGAAATGTAGGAGTTATGAGTCATCTCTTCGCGCGCGCGCTGACTACGGTGTACGTAGTAGTTCTTGTACGGCGTGCCTGAAAGGAAAAACGCAAAAAGGGTATTAAATTTAAATGTATTCCCCACAAGTTGACGTTCGAAAATTGTAAAAATGTTAAAAATTGTGAAAGTTATAGCACTTAACAAAAAGAAGTTGGCAAAAAGTTCATTGGCACAAAATTGTTAAGTGCTATAACTTTCACAATTTTTAACATTTTTACAATTTTTGAACGTCAACTTGTGGGGAATACATTTAAATTTAATACCCTTTTTGCGTTTTTCCTTTCAGGCACGCCGTACAAGAACTACTACGTACACCGTAGTCAAGCGCGCGCGCGAAGAGATGGCTCATAACTCCTACATTTCTTAATATTTGTCCATATAAAAATACTGTAAATGCACCTAAACATGTACTTCAATATCGTATACACCATGAATCGTTCATGGTCCATATAAATTGTCCATTGTCCATATAAAAATATTAAGAAATGTAGGAGTTATCAGCCATCTCTTCGCGCGCGCGCTCGACTACGGTGTACGTAGTAGTTCTTGTACGGCGTGCCTGAAAGGAAAAACGCAAAAAGGGTATTAAATTTAAATGTATTCCCCACAAGTTGACGTTCGAAAATTGTAAAAATGTTAAAAATTGTGAAAGTTATAGCACTTAACAAAAAGAAGTTGGCAAAAAGTTCATTGGCACAAAATTGTTAAGTGCTATAACTTTCACAATTTTTAACATTTTTACAATTTCGAACGTCAACTTGTGGGGAATACATTTAAATTTAATACCCTTTTTGCGTTTTTCCTTTCAGGCACGCCGTAACAAGAACTACTACGTACACCGTAGTCAAGCGCGCGCGCGAAGAGATGGCTCATAACTCCTACATTTCTTAATATTTGTCCATATAAAAAATACTGTAAATGCACCTAAACATGTACTTCAATATCGTATACACCATGAATCGTTCATGGTCCATATAAATTGTCCATTGTCCATATAAAAATATTAAGAAATGTAGGAGTTATCAGCCATCTCTTCGCGCGCGCGCTCGACTACGGTGTACGTAGTAGCTCCTGTACGGCGTGCCTGAAAGGAAAAACGCAAAAAGGGTATTAAATTTAAATGTATTCCCCACAAGTTGACGTTCGAAAATTGTAAAAATGTTAAAAATTGTGAAAGTTATAGCACTTAACAAAAAGAAGTTGGCAAAAAGTTCATTGGCACAAAATTGTTAAGTGCTATAACTTTCACAATTTTTAACATTTTTACAATTTTCGAACGTCAACTTGTGGGGAATACATTTAAATTTAATACCCTTTTTGCGTTTTTCCTTTCAGGCACGCCGTACAAGAACTACTACGTACACCGTAGTCAAGCGCGCGCGCGAAGAGATGGCTCATAACTCCTACATTTCTTAATATTTGTCCATATAAAAAATACTGTAAATGCACCTAAACATGTACTTCAATATCGTATACACCATGAATCGTTCATGGTCCATATAAATTGTCCATTGTCCATATAAAAATATTAAGAAATGTAGGAGTTATCAGCCATCTCTTCGCGCGCGCGCTCGACTACGGTGTACGTAGTAGTTCTTGTACGGCGTGCCTGAAAGGAAAAACGCAAAAAGGGTATTAAATTTAAATGTATTCCCCACAAGTTGACGTTCGAAAAAATTGTAAAATGTTAAAAATTGTGAAAGTTATAGCACTTAACAAAAAGAAGTTGGCAAAAAGTTCATTGGCACAAAATTGTTAAGTGCTATAACTTTCACAAATTTTTAACATTTTTACAATTTTCGAACGTCAACTTGTGGGGAATACATTTAAATTTAATACCCTTTTTGCGTTTTTCCTTTCAGGCACGCCGTACAAGAACTACTACGTACACCGTAGTCAAGCGCGCGCGCGAAGAGATGGCTCATAACTCCTACATTTCTTAATATTTGTCCATATAAAAAATACTGTAAATGCACCTAAACATGTACTTCAATATCGTATACACCATGAATCGTTCATGGTCCATATAAATTGTCCATTGTCTATATAAAAATATTAAGAAATGTAGGAGTTATCAGCCATCTCTTCGCGCGCGCGCTCGACTACGGTGTACGTAGTAGCTCCTGTACGGCGTGCCTGAAAGGAAAAACGCAAAAAGGGTATTAAATTTAAATGTATTCCCCACAAGTTGACGTTCGAAAATTGTAAAAATGTTAAAAATTGTGAAAGTTATAGCACTTAACAAAAAGAAGTTGGCAAAAAGTTCATTGGCACAAAATTGTTAAGTGCTATAACTTTCACAATTTTTAACATTTTTACAATTTTCAAACGTCAACTTGTGGGGAATACATTTAAATTTAATACCCTTTTTGCGTTTTTCCTTTCAGGCACGCCGTACAGGAGCTACTACGTACACCGTAGTCGAGCGCGCGCGCGAAGAGATGGCTGATAACTCCTACATTTCTTAATATTTTTATATGGACAATGGACAATTTATATGGACCATGAACGGTTCATGGTGTATACGATATTGAAGTACATAATTAAACGGTATGAATAATTGTCATTTGCCTTGGTCACTCGCTCGTGTTTTCCGAGTTGGAGCGAGTTAGAAACGCGAACGCATGGTCCGTGCAAGAACCAAGCCTGATATTTAGCCCAGCAAGAAATCAAGCGCGGCGAGTGATTAATCGCGCACCGCGTCGCGTCGCGACGCAATCCGTTGGCTGGTGTGAGAGGCGAAACTCTCACGATCGTTAGGCCAAGGGAGCATCCATTATCGAATTACGGTACACTCGTCGGATTCTTACCCGATCGCATCTGTCGTAATGGCCGTAGCGCAATTAATTCCGCGACGATACGGCGATTTCGTTCAATCATTCGTAAAGTTGCCGCACCATTCTCAGCACAGCGTGCAGCGATGATAATGCTTCGAGAGTTTAATTTTCTCCACGTTATATCTTACTATTTTATATCTCACTTTTTTTTACGTAGCTTGGCACATTATTTAACGAATGTTTTAAAACACTCTAAAATAATAAATCTAAAAAAATGCAAAAGGTAATATGTCGTTAATTTATAAAAATACAAGAGAAAATATTACATTCTTGCTCTCTCTTCGGCGTATTTTTAAAAGTGCATGACCCAATATAATATGTGACGTTCGCATAAATAATCGCGCTGCATTTTATATTTTGAAATTTTTATATTCAGATCTTTCTGGCATCTAGGCCGACGACCACTCCGTTTGTGTCCTATGGACACAATTTTGTCTCTGTGTCAGTATCTCGAACACACATTTGTATGTACGTGCATCCATGTGAGTTCATCATGGTGTGACGCGAATCCGCTCGGCGTCGTTCTTGATTCGCGGGTCCGGGTTTCTGCGCTCCGACATTTCGTTCATACATTTGTACATGCAACGCGACATCTGTCCAATATCTGCTGACAATCCACAGGGTCTTTTCCTTCGTTGCTTCTCTGTCCCTCCCTCTGCCTCCCTTCCACGTTTTCACTTGATTTATAACGCGAATCTAAACGAGAGCGCAGATGTACACGGACGTGACGCATGCGATACAGCAATGCGATGTACGAGATTCACCGCTTCTTAATAAGAAAAGAATAGTTGTTCTTCACACCGTTGTTGAAAGAGAGAGAGAGAGAGAGAGAGAGAGAGAGAGAGAGAGATCTTTAATCTAGTTATAAGGTAATAATAATCCAAAAATAGAAGTTTATGTCACAAGATGAAAAATATACCACTAATTTCATTGGCATGAATGGTGAAGGAATCGTCTTTCTATTTCTTTATTGAATGAAAATATTTAAATCGTGATATATTTATCTTTTAACTCTCTTCAAATTTTAGTTTCCCAATATTATTTTATGATAAAAGTATTACACTTAAAATGAATATGAAGAGAAAAATATTAATTTCTCTGATGAGATGACTAATAAATAATTCACTATTTTTAGTAAATAGCTATTTATTTTCATTTATAAAAATTTATATAAATAATAATTATAAGGAGGTATTTGTAATTGCAAGAAAAATATATTTACTGATGAACGAATTATTTCTTATTCCTGCACGTATTGAAAAATTGACTTTGTTTTACGTTAGACAACACAGATTAAAGTATCTTTGATAGCATCAGGTAATTTCTTATTTAATAAAAATATTGCGTTTAGTTGCGTTTTTTAGTTTTATACATCATATTGAATTTACGCAAGCGCGATAATGCGTGTATAATGCGTAACACAAACATAATATATACAATCGTTGATATATGCGCTTGGAAGTTAAACATGCTTAAAGTAAATTTTCACATTATGCTATTTCAGGTATCTTAAGCGTTTACACGAGATATTTGCTAGTTATGTCGTGCAAATTCTGCGAAACTCCTTCTGTTTTACGCCTCCTTTGGAGTCCGTGGCGAGGACGATAGATGTTAATTTATGGATTAGAAGTTCTCTCTGTGAATTTTAACCATTTAAATGTACTTAACAATGTTGTTCTGTGAATGGAAGCAAATATTGTATTGCTTTATATTTTAGTTAATCGTAGAGGTTTTCCTTTTTTTTCCCTTTTTCTTTGCTAAAAGAAAATGCGGAATTGAATGTTATATACCGGCGATATAACTCGCCACATAACTCACTCGTTCGTCGCGGCTCCGTACGAAGTCATGTGCCGAACGTATTAGTCTGTGGACCCATTAAAATTCTTTCTCTTCCAGCGCGAGTATTTACCCACGCGACATCCAAGAAGAAGAGTTGGCCGCAATTACCCGAAAGCAATTTGAAGATTCCGCGTGCGTCCGTGCGAGTACGGTTTGCGTCATTGTGCATGCCGTGTAATGAGTGGATTAAGTTTGTGCACGAGCATGCGGGGCCCATGGCTCTTAAATTACGGTGATCCGCCCAGACCTCGTTTCCTTTGCGTTTCTCCTCGATCCGCCCCGTTGTGCCTTCCCTCGCGTCTTGTAACGGCCGGCGTCATGCACCTCGCCCGACGCCCGACCTCGTTCAAAATCTACATCGTGGAGCTTGCGAGCTCGTCTGAGTTCGAACTGCTGGATTTCGTGTCTTTCGGCCTTTTCTTCGCGATGGCTAGCCGCATTCGACAGAATCGTTCTTTTCTATTCAGAATTTTATTTAATCCAGCTTTCCAAATCCGTCGTCTCAAGCTTGCGCGAAACCTTTTAAAGTTACCTTATTGTTGGAATTATATTCCATCTAAGAAGAAAACAAATAGGTATATAAGAGCCATCGTGGATATTGTTGGATATTTAATCTTAAATGTCAATTATTACTCTAAAATTGAAAATCTAACCATGATATCTTACGAATTAATTTTGTCTCAAATTTATTCTACGAGAAATGTGACCTGCATTTGGGTTCATTTCTAATATATTTTTGCGTTAGTTATGAGCAAGGTAGAACCTACATATCTATTAATTTAACTTATTCTATGGCAGTTTCAAGCGAAGTTAGATTGATTTCAACTCTATTTTACGATAATTGCTACTCGAGTTAATTTCGCGGTTTACTTGATGATGATTAAGAGTTTCCATGTAGTTGATATCCTCTCTGCGATCTGGCTTTACGATAATGTCCTAAATTGAAAAATACGAGCTTTTTTAATTTTTGCTTATATTAATTAATATATTGGTCCATAAGACCGTTCCAAACATTGTACTACGCTCGACCGGGATATATTAGGTTTTCTCCGAAATGACTCCATCCCAAGTCTGATTCGCAATATTTGATACGTCGACAAATTTACCTGATTCCGAGTCTACTTTACCATAGATAGGAAGTAAAGTGGAGTCGCCTGGAGTCCGCTTTGCTGTGTTGCGAGCTACCCAAATTGTTGACCCCGACGTTACGTCGCGACAGTCAGCGCGGCGAGCTTTGCTACCGTTGGAGACTCCTCTGCGCCTTGAAAATTAAATCAAGCCTCAACGAGGCGTCATTAGAACGAGACCAGATTCTCGTCTCTCTGACGAGCAATTTGCAGAGTCGTTCGCTTATATAGAGGCGCGAATATGCGCGCAACGTGCCCGAATGTTGAAAGTGTTTTTCATTAACGCGCTTTTAGTACTCTCCTCAGGTTAGTAACCCCTCTACGCTAAAAGGATAGAATGGATAGGCCGTCGATATCGACCTCGTGCTAAGCGAGGAGGTGATGAATGCTGACGCGATAAGGATAACGTGACAAATTGTTTCCTTTGTCAGAGAATCGATTTTTACGTTCCCTTGAATTCGTTTGCTCGCGTGGAGTTTGTAATAAATCGTATATAGATCACGCTTTTGTCAAGCGGGTCTTAGAAATTTCGTTGAATAGTATAGCGCGCGCGTAAATAGAAAATTATTATTAAACAGTCACAAGCTTGTATATTGGAATATTATATTAATACAGATACATAAAACTAGATATTTATTTGAAGATTCAATGCTGTCTGACTATTGATTTACTCACATTTTTTTAATAAATTTGATTGGCAACTTTATTAAAAATTATTCTTCATACTTGGATAACTTTACTTGGATCCTTGGATCTATTTTTTTAATTTACAAAATTAAAAGGAGTGGGTATTCATGTCGAGACTATCTATATACATATATGTTATATTTTTACGTTATATATATTATTAGAATTTGCATAAGAGTCAAAATAACGAATTAATAAACGTAACTCGTAAACTTAAACCTCACATTTTACGGGTCAGAAATATAATGGAGAAGAGAGACTAGACATCTCATGCACATTATCGCGAACAATGTATAACCCTTTGCATTATCCATCCGTTGGCGTATTTGGGGCGAGCGCAAGTGAGACCGAAGAACGTGCGCGGATCAAAGCGTTTCCTTTCGCAGTTCGCACGCCATTGTCCTCGCTCTACCTTTGCACCTCCATGGGCGGGACGAGCAAGAGTGCCTAGTACTTGGGTGGATTAAAACACTGCTCGGTCCCCGCTCGATCTCGCCAGAAAAGAGCCAATAAAGAATGACGATGTGGCTAGAGCTCGCGACCGCTAGTCGATGGCACTCGACCTCGAAAATGATCAAAGATTCAGTAGAGCTGATTCATATTGCGCGATCGAGCAAAGGTCAATCGACGGTGATTTATTCCGTATATTCTGGCTCCGAAATACCGCAGAAAATTCGAGATATCTGAAGCATTGCAGATAATCGCATAGACGCTTGGAAGATACATATATAGATGACCGCGTCCCTCAAAGCCCATTATGAAGATCGCGTGGTATTTTATCACGGTAAAGCGGTATTTCCGTAACGATGTGGATAATGCATTTATCGGACGTATGAATAAACCAACTTCCGCCTTTCTATAGCGAAGATTATTTTTGCTTTTAATTAACATTCCCTGTGGTTAACAAATTGGACAGTTTTTCAAATTGAACGCAGGGTTGAACGTGATAATGAAATGTAAATAGGTATAATAGATACTAACAAAAGTTTTAAGTTAATCTTTTTATTCTGAATTAATAATTTTTATATAGCGAAATATATCCGCAAGGTGCGTTCAGATAAAATCTTCTCTGCTGACACGAGCAATTGACTCTAAAATTAACATTTTTTTACGAGATAATTAACACAGAAGATTTCTATTAAATATATCATGTAATTTCTCTCAAATACATTTGATTTCAACAGACGTTATGGCGTTAAATAAGAGCTAGGGTTGCAAGTTCTCAAAAAGGAAGGTTTTTAAGTTTTCTCTAACGAGAGATTGCACTGCCGTTTTAGATTAGATCTTCAATATCTTCTATTAGGACACACACGCGCTTATCCTTCGAAACGAACCACACATTGGTTATACGATTTGCCCCTCGACTTCTCTCTCCCTCAAAGAAGGAGATTTACTGGACCACCTTATGTCGTAGAGTCGGACGGAGGTCGATGTTGCACAATGCGCTCATGAAGCACGATTCGCTGACACAGCAGGATGAAACTTTCCGTTCCGTAACTGACACCGAGTGTTCATCGTCGTCGTCGACGTCGTCGTCTTCTTTCATCCTCTCAGTTGTGTTGCCACCTGCTTCAACGTTGCCTGCCGCGATGCTGATGAGACGTCTGCCCGTCAATTAGAACTCATTCGAGGAGCAATTAACGCCATCAATATCGACTGTTCGTCTGTGCGAAGCGCTCTTTTGTGTCTTTTTTTTTTCAAGGATTATCAGAGAATTTTCAAATGAGCTTTTAAAGCTTCTTCTATTAAAAGTATTTTTTTCATATTTTTAGATTTTTTTAGGGATACTCAGGAACACATTGAAAAAAATGTGACACTTGATGCAAAGTTAATATTTTATGTATATTTTATATTTTATATATTATATATTTTATATATTTTATATATTTTATATATTTTATATATTTTATATTTTATATTTTATATTTGTCATATCCATATTAAAGTAGTCTATATATTGAATTTTTATGTACATAGAAATCTATTATTATATCAAGAGAAGGTTGCAGCTTCATGCGCACACACACACACATATGCACACCCATATACACAACGCTGAAATAACTTTATGTCAATCAATCGAGAACATGAGTTCTTGATAAAAGTATTTTGAAGCTAATAACTCAAGAATTTACAATTATTCGTGCAAAGAATCTTGAAATAAATCTATTCTTTTTCTCTCTTTTACTTGAATGTAACATAAAACACAATTTCACGTCGAGTGATAGACATCGAATGATAGGAATCTAATGAATTGCTTCCCGGTACACGAAACATCGAGGCGAAGTTCCACGCTGTGTTTACGTTTATTCTCGCGTTGAAGTAATACGTGGAATCGAGTATTCTCGTTTCCGAACAGCTTGGCGCAATAGATTCGCGAATTTCCCACGTGCCCCGAAATGTTTGCCATTGCAATGCGTTGCTATCCATGCTAAATGATAGTTACGAAGCACGTGTGTAAACGATAACGTGGGAAAATGTTTTTTAGTTCATGAAGCTTCCAAGTTCGCCTTACGTGCAACGCCTTTGACCTGTATCCGCACAGTGCGCGTTTAGTGTTAAATATACGTGTTTGAATTTAATCCGTTGGTGGATCCAAGAGGAGAGAAAACCGTGAAGACTATAAATTTCCCTTATGGCTTAGATAATTTTTAAATATTTTTAAAAACGCGCGTGAAAAACATTATTCTACGGCAAAATTAAAAAATATATACACATACATATATAGAAAATTAAAATAATTATTATTAATATTATAATAACACCTAATTTTTCAGAAATTGGATTTTTTATTCTAATCGTTATTATGTTAAAAATGTTCACCAACAATTTTTTTGTTATTTGCATATTAGATAAATAATATTTAGCATATTAGACAGAAACATTAGCGTCTGAAATGTGTCAAATTACATACCCGGATGTTCTTGTTTACATCACGAGTAAAAAATGTATGGCAAGCATAACATATACATAATTTCAGCAGATTCTCGTAAAACCATCAGTTGCAGCTTGAATTTTTGAGATTATAATATTTTTAAGTAACAAAGGAATGAAAATACGAAAAAGAAAACGCTGTACCTACTTTTTTAATTACTTTTTATTTTAAATTTTTTAAATAATATTTTACCGAATACCTACTTTTACAGTAAATAAATGGATTTATCAATTGAAATGATAAATCAGTTCACTCTTTTGTTCGCAACGTATAAATTGCTCGAACGTGGAAATTTAAATGGAAAACGATCGGAGCTTTATTTTTTACGGGAACTCCAATTTGTCGGGGCGTCGTGTTGGATTATTCGTAGATTTTCGCATTATCTTCTCGGGTGGGTTTATCGCGACTGTGCGTAAATCCCAGATGTGCGTGTTCCGTGTTCACGTTCATCTCGATGTCGCTTGCGCATCGGGCGTACGTCCTACCGACATTCGCGAGTTTTTCGAGGATCGCGACATTATCGTGACGCAACATTGCAGCGTTTTCGAGCCAAGCGATGAGTATAAATTCCGTTCAAACCGTCGTAACATTGCACGAATGGCGCGGTGAAATATTCGGATATATATAATGTGCAGCAGTTATAAAACTTTTTCTTATTTAAGCGGAAACGCGCTGTATACAGGGTTCGCGCATAAGTGTCGTGGAGTAAAGACTCGAGCTTCCCGAGCTTTCGCGAGAAATTTTTTCGGAAGTTACTAAGAGCATGTAACTTGCGCATATTTTAAATATGTTCTTGCATGTCCCTGTTAAAGAAACTAATATATAATATCTTCTCGAGTTTTTATTATCAAAAAATTATAGTATACGATTATTATATGCTGCAAAATTTTCTGAAAAGAAACTAATTTAATTTTTTGTCTTTTTTTTTTGAGAAAGTCTTTGAACTGTCTGTTATCGCTCGTGGCGTATATTCGTTCTCAGTCTTTATTCGTTTTATATCTTCACCGTTCAAATTCTAATCTCGAAAATGCAATTGCAATGCGATTTCCGTTCCCGATGCGTAGCGCGATACGGCATTTACGAGACCGCGAGCACTCGCGAAGCGTGTTCGCGCTGAGCAGCCATCGCGATGGAAATAAATTGCGTTTGGAGCGCAGTTAACCCCGATAGCCAGACGCGTGCCAATACATATACATATATATATGTATATACATGTATATCGACTCGTAAAATCTCGGCCTCATATGTCCGCTGCTGCGGGTCCGTTGCGCGTGCGGCGCCGACGCCGCCGACCGGCGCGAATAAAATACGCGTCGCGCGCGTAAAACAAGGCCGGAGTCGGGAATTCTCTCGACTACCTTGTTACTTGTGCAAGTTACTTGTGCGCCTGAGCTTTTCCTGCGGTATGAATCGCACACACAACATCTACAATACACACCGACCGCTTAGACTGCTAGTGAAATATGGTTGACGCGGTGGGTACCATATGTTGCATGAAATGTATACCAGATATATAAACTATGGTTTCTCTTCTTGGCCAATTTCGTGTCAAGTTTTTCTTGGTGTCACTTCGATCTCGCGTACCGTTTTTGAAACTTCCAAATTTTTTTATTAGATTAAGGGCCTTGGCACATAGAAAAACTTAAGCAGTAAAACTTAAGCAGTAAGAGATCAACGGTATGAATTCGCTACCGCTTAGGGCCGTGTCTTAAGTTCTTGATTGTGATTGGCTGATTTGCTTACTGCTTGAGTTTTACTGCTTAAGTTTTTCTATGTGCCACGGCCATAACTCTTTTTAACACGTTCGCACATTTATTGCGAGTTTCGATTAACTTCCGACTTGCGAGAGATCAACCAGTATATGTATGTTTAGTAGTTTTGCAGTAAACAAATGTAGTTCTTACCAATGTTTTCGCATGTTACCTGATTGAATCAATACTTTTTGTTGGTGATACCTATGATTATTTAAGCGCTACTGTGTGTGATTGTTTTCTATGTGCCACGGCAGCGTATTGGGAAATGTTCGTATTCTTTCGCGAGCAAACAACATTACAATGTAATGTGTATCTTACTTATCTAATGCAAATATTTTCATGTTACGATTAAAATTCTGTCACGAACATTATATATCTAAAATGAGCTTATTTAACCAAATATTCATAGCACTGAATGCACGTTACATAAATTTGCATTAATTCACGACTGTGCTTGTAAACATTTATCAGTATTTACCATCAACATATCTGACAAACGATACAGTTGTGACTAAGTGTTTATAAAAACAGGTTTACTTGGAACAATATACAAACATAATGGATATATTTACTGCACTGTCGCGGTATTTGCGGGTGAAGAAGGTCGTAATTGTGTATGAATATGCATTCGCAGGATGTACACGGTATCTGCGAACACTTGTTCACAGTTGCGAATGATTCATATTACGCATTAGCATTAATCTGGATTCTGCAACATTTTTCTGTTATTTTTTCTTACTTTCTTTCAACGTGAACGCGAACGAACGAGAACGCATTGCGCCTATTTATTACGCGCAATTTTATGATTTGCCCATTAAAAACATATATACAGTACAGAGTACAGCAATTAAGCTCGTGAATATCGATGAGTTTGTGCGATGCAGATTTATTAGCTGTAGAAAATATCTGTGCTCAATTACAAGCTTTTTATTAGCTCGCATTCATCTATAATCCATAATCCGTTTTTCTTTCTCAGTGCCGTTCTATCATTATGCATACATTGCAACCAATGCTGCGCGTGTCTATTTTTAAAACGATATTATTTGCTTATCTGTAATTGTAGCATACATTTGTAAATGTATACAGTTGTTGCGTGTAATTAAAATTCATCCCGCGTTTCCAAGCAAGGAACAATTCTAAGATTAGTAATCCAGGCACATCGCGAGGCGCTGCTCAATGACGTAGAGCAAGGCGCGGAATATTATTTCATTATCTCTATTCAAATAATCTTTATCCCATTTATATCCCATTTATAAATTTGAATTATTCATTCAATTGTAAATTAATAAACAAATTTTATCACTGAAATAACTAAATCGTTGCACGGTATCATGATCACAATTATTTTGGGTAACGGAGGATTTAACATTTATTATTTAAATGATGTGCGCAATAAATAAATTAAATATTTGTTTACTCTTTGTTTGTTTTAAATAACTCTACACAAAAATATCAGATATTATATCAAAATACATTATTCTTTATTCGGCACTTATATCGGCACAAACAGATGCAAAGAATATATGTTAAATAAAACATTCGGAAATCATTGATGAAAGAGATTACTTGATAATAAGAGAAATTCTGTCATTATATCTATAATCTCTGTAATATTCGCACATATATTAACGTTTACATTAATAAATTATAAAAATTAACAGAGAGGAAAGAGAGCGCTGTGATTTTTTTGTACGCAATTTTATTAACACTCATGATTGCCCGTGTTTCCTTTGGCATTGTTACAATTAATTTTTTAGTCGCTCTTGAGATTTGTCGGCATTTTCTCAGCCTTTGTATTTACCGCAAATTACGTTCTTTCATTACAATTTCAGCTTGCTCTACGAGCGCCACGCCGCAGAGAACAATTCCGAATAATAAACGACTAATTGGAGGAATGGCGCGTATGCATATACGTATGTACGAGTACGTCGCATCCTTTAAAAGCCGCCCGCGCGTCGCTTTATATACCCTTTGGTCACCTCGTTCCACTTACGAGGATACAATGCCCACGCAATGGGAATATCTAATGACCTCCCACGGGATTAAACTTCGAAAACGAAAATAATGCGATCCCTGCGACGACGCGGAGCACTTACTGGCTTAGCCAGCTTATTCTTCGTGGAAATCTAATTTTCCGTATTGGCCTCGCCTGAAAATATAGCGTGTCGCGAGCATAAACGCCCTCAATGGGCTATCTCGACAACGTAATGCAATTTCCGTCGGAATGCAAATCTCTAAAGTTTGATGACCCTAAACGAGATTTTTATAATCAGCTTGATCTTTCAAAGTCAAATGTTTATTATGCGAATAGTTGATAACGAAAGATAAATGCTTCTTACATTTTTAACGAGAATATTCGGTGTTTTATTGAGATTATACTTTATTAAACGTTATTATATTTTAATTAGGGTAACATGAGTCCCCGCGAACTTGTAATAACTAGAAATGATTTTTTGTACACGCGTGCATTCATGCGAGGCTACATTACTTATTAGATTTTCCGATAAGACCGCTGTCGCTCGTATTTCACGAGAATGTAAATTACATTGACTTCACTGAGAGATGCGGTGCACCCTACATTAGAATAATATCAACGCGCGATTTCAGAAGCCGTAATTCAGTCTCCTCGTTGTGGAGATGTGAGTTATGAAAACATATCTTTATATATCGAAAATGTAAAATAAAGATTTTACTTTTAAAGTTTCTTTCCACGGGAAATGATGAAAGTATATCTTGAGCAATGATAATTGAGAAACCAAACGCATAAATTTCTATGCAAGAAGTGTTCAAGTAACAAAATTAAAATAAATTAAATGTGAAATCTAAATATATAGTCGTTTCCGTAACTAATTTAATTTATACCCTTTAATATATACCTACTACTTGAAATAATCACTTGAAAGCTACATAATTTTTTCTAACTATTCTTTGCTCGTGAACTTTTTTGTTTGACAACTTATTGTTATTATTCTATGCTAGCAGTAATAATTTATTAATGATTTTTGGGCAGCTAGAAAAGTTTTTATAAAAGTTAACTCACTAATAACGAATAAACGTGTGCTATTTTATTTTAAGAGTATTTTACGTGTATTCAACACAAAACAATTTTGCACAAGAATATTTTATGTATGTCCGTCAAAAGATGTTTTCTCTTGGAAATGAAAATATACATACGCGTATTTACAGTAATTTTTAACGTAGAGATTTGTAACAAAAACATTGTAAACTTTGTTAGCTCTGAAACTACTTGTAATTAAATTTCAAAGAAAAGTTACAGGACAGAAAGGTTTACTCGGCTGCAACAAGATCGCGACGGTTAAATATACTTCCTTTCATGTCGCTCTTTGTGTATTCTACATTATAATTAAGAAAATAACAGAAAAATGCTCTCTTGGTATACATAGCTAGTTTTGGCATAAAAAAATAAGTAATTTCTATAATTAAGGAATTTTGCTTCTTCTGAAGCATTATGATAAATATTAGAAAGATGATACATATTTTATCATTTCTGTATAATGTAATTTCAGTTTTTCCATGTGTAGATATGAACACACATATTTTACTTTGCAGCCAATATTTTTTATGAAAATGAACATCTGATAAGAAAGGAAATAATAAGAGAAATTTCTCACGACGAAAACATATTTGCCTTTTATAGCTCTTTATTCGCTTTTTTCGCGAATAAAGATGACAGATTACTCATTATTACAAACAAATTTAACCATCAACATTTTTTTATCGAAACTTTTTCGATTTCATACGTAGTGAACTTACCTTTACGTGTCAGTATACTTGCGTAGGTGGAAGAAAATTGATCGAGCAATTACGCGAGTGTTTACCACTACGAGTGTTATCGCGCTCATACGATCGGATGTATACGCTATGTCGCTATCATAGGGATAGGGACAACGACCTCGCGACTTTGCGATCAGTAAAACCAAAATGATCGAAATAGGAAACTCGTGGTTCGAGCTCGCAAACCGTGTAACGCATTTGTCAACTAGTCGAAGTGCCAAACTCAGCGTAAAGCCGGCCGTATAAGCTAACAGTGACGAGACGTAGCGCGTAACAGCGGCTCATTTCGACGGAAACGATGATCGATCACGGTTACCCTTATCGTGCTGTATTACCGTCGGTGCGCAGTTCTACGCTAATCCCTTGGAACCATCCGCGCAACTAAATGTTACACCAGGCCGGAACAAACGTCTGGTAATCTCTCGATAATCCGCTTAACCGAAACGCTGCTGACAATGCGCTTCTATTCTTTGCGGTTGCGAACGCGATCGGTTTCGCGAATCTGCTTGTGGATATCCTTTTTTCCGGCCGATGCACCTGTCGTAGTATCGACGCGCGGATAGTGTATCGCTCGTTCGAGATATTTATGACGCCACCGAAAACGTTGAGAGACGCGATGATGGAAAGGTGATGGATGCGTATCGCCACAACGATCCAGATAGGTAGTCAACGTAAAATACTACATCACGTTTCGAGAAGCTTATCGATAGGCAAAACAGAAACTAGTAACAATCACAGGAAAGTCGAACAATGCTACTTCTTTCTTTTGTCAGTATACTATACCTACTACCGTATACTCGTACTACCTTTTTTTATTGGAAAGAATACGTAAAGTTTTGAAAAATAATTCTCTGCGGAACGAATTTTTTAGCAGCTTGATAACGCGTGTCAAGTACAAACTAATGTTCAATCTTTTCTTTCATGAATAACAAGTTTTTTACGTTTTAAAAATAAATTACTTATTGCAGAAATAATGTGAGTAAATCTGTTATGTTTTCGTTTAAAAAACTAATTATTTTCTTTAAAAAGCCGAAAATCTTATCGAAACAATGAAAGGACCAATAGTTAACAATAATCAGATTATATTTTGTATGTAATATTTTTCATAAAATCAAAGATGTAACAATATAAAGAAGAAATTTATGAATATATAAATATATTATGTTTTTTATTTTAGTAAAGAATTTCAAATAAGAGATTTGCTTTTTATGATACATGATGATATCTTATTATGATAACTTATTCAAGTATCAGTCAAACTTTAATTTAGTATTCAGAACCTTCGATCAGTGCAAAATCGGATTTCGTTATCTCCAATTACAGGTACGAGAATTGTCGGAAAATTTGATTTACCTTCGAATTTCCTGGGATTGTCAATTTTCTCTTTCTCTCGCTTTTCCTTCCATATCAATGCATCGGAAGAACAAATACCCAATTTTCCTTTATACAAAAAATGAGAAGAATTTCTTTCTTTTCTATCGCTCGTTGTTTATTTTTGTCTAAATGGGTGAAAGGTGAAAATATACATAGGTATATAAAGTGATCTGTCATAAGTGATATACAATCGTAAAATTTACGATCCTACATGAGAAAGAATAAATAAAACTAGAATAAAATTTCCTCATGCAAAAACTCCGTTTTTAATCAAGTCAATTGTGAAAATATTTATTTGATCAATTAATAGAATTTTTTACTTACACTTTTTTCACGTAGAGTTACTCTCCCATCGCGATTATACCAGAAATAGCGCAGACTACTTTATATATAGCACATTACCTGACGCGCTGTGATGCCGCATCGTATCCTATTTGTGCTCGATAATTACTTCCCACTTTAAGGTGGAAGGCCATCACATCGGGGATAGAAATCAAGCCGCCGCGCGCCGTGCGCGACCCTGCATTAGGGATCAAATCAGCGACAAAAGCGTTTGCTGGGAAGGAGTCGGGTTACGTCGCCGCCCCGGCAGGCTCGCTCTCTCGTTACTGTCGACGTCCTTCGAAAGTAGGAGTCGCGTGGTCGAATCGAGAGAGACGAGTCGACGGGTCGAGTATCGATTAGGTTGGTATACGTAGGTAGAAGTCACCGAGATACTAAGAGGAAAAGCGGCAGCGGCGGCGGCAGCGGCAGTGGCAGCGGCAGCCGGCAGCGCCGCGCCGTCGGGAGGATCGATCGTGTCCTCGCCACCCTCCCTTGTCCCCGGCTGAAACAAATAAAACGGTAACAAATACTGCCCCGAGACCGATTTCCGAGCAGCCCTTTTGGCCACCCGGGCTGCTTCCCAGGTGTTTTAACATTCCGCGCGGAAGCAGAAACGTAATCGCAACAGCAAGAACTTTTATTACGAGAAAGGTACTCGCCGTTCCGCATCGATTCTCTCTTTCTCTCTTTGAGACCTTACAGACGCGTATTTAATTAACATCGTAGACTGTGTGGTTGGAACAGTGATATAAAATAATAGCTTATTAACAAATTAAACCAGAGCTTTGCAAATAATATCAGAAGACTATAGGTATGGAATGTCGCGGACTTATTGTACCTTGGCAAATTCTGAGTTAATGTTTTTCTCGTAGAAAATTTGATAGAAAAATTGCTACTTCTTAATAATCTCTTGATTTTTAACACTAATTAATTTAATAAATAAATTTTGAGGTAAAATTACATTTATGTAAATTCTCCTTAAAATTAGGTGGAGAATAGGAGGTAAAGTATTTTATTTGTTTGCATTTCTGGTATTTAATTTTCGAAAACCCTGTCATTTTCGACTTATAAATTATTATTCGTTCTTTTACGGTTTTTTTTAATTAGTTCCAAATTAGTCGAGAAATCCACAGATGATTAATAGTTCAATAATTCCAAGATATTCTGTATACAGTCAATATCTATAGGCAAAAGGATAGGGAATCCGTTCGATTTCCAATTTTCCGAACGAATCTTCCTGCTGTTGAAATGGAAGATAAGTCATGATACTCGTGATAAACGATGAACTTTCTCGACGTTTTCGTTAAGGAAATATCGACACGAAATGTCGCAAGGAATAACGCCACGTGGCCATTTTCCGCCAATTCTAGGTCAGTCTATTAGAAGCTTATATGATGTAAAACAAAAAGTAAAATTAATAAATCATTTGCTTTATCATTTTACTGTTGAATAGATTATAATTATTTCCATGAATTCACAATTCTTTGTGCATAAGTTTGAGTCTCTTTTTGTCATTATTAAAGGAATAACATTCTTGTCACAGCATAAATAGAAAGATCGAAGAAAAACGGAAAGAAATACAAAGCAAAGTTAACAGAGTTTCAGAGAAACGTTTGCTCGAGTAACAAAAGATAAGTAGCGCTTGTCGTATCTCATAAACTGATGAAGGATTATAGAATAAATGACCAAGTATCAAATAGGAAACTTCTATACTTCATTAACAGCGCGATAATGCGATAGTGATAAATAATCAATTTCAGATTAATTAAATTGATTTCTAGATAATATTATTGCATGCATTTTTTTTACATAATAATGCGAATTTAAACGTATTAATTTTAGCATTTTAAAAACTGCTACATTAAACATACCATTATTAAATGAATTAAATCGCTTTTTTCGTGAAAAATACCCTCGCAATCTTGCAAAGGTTATTAAAATTTATTTACGACTTCTTGAAAGTTGGAAGATCTGTTAATTTAACTTTAATGAGCCTTCTTAGACTGTGACTAAGTTTATCGCCTCTACTGCGTCTCGAGACCTGTAATCTTTATGCATAATGGTGAGTTTAATACATTTTTCAAATCTCGCCACCCTGTGTGCGTTACCCTTTAGCTATTTAATACAACACGCATTGTTTGCAGAGAGAGAGAGAGAGAGAGCGAGAGAGAGAGAGAGAGAGGGGAGGGAGAGAGGGAGAAAGAGGGAGGGAAAGAAAGAATGTGTATGTATCTCATTTATTTATAAGCTAAAGGATTTAAGTTTGACAGTATTTCTTCGTTGTATTAATTTATAAAGCCAGTCAAAATCGAAGCAAAGAAATTAAGTTATATGTATAAACTTCAACTCATATGTGCTAACAATATCATAATATAATGATAATTTTGTAATATTTTACAAACATTTGTAAAATCTTGAAATATTTGATACATATGTATATAGATATACAATCACACACTTATGCGCAAGTTGTAGTTTCGTGCCGCTGCATTTATACGATAGTACATATATAACAAAATTACTATTATAGTATAATAATTATTATTATATGTTGTTTTAAATATGTCGACATTTATATCGTAATTTTACTAGCGTGTGTTTGGCTTGGCACGACCTCGAGTAGTACGACGAAGGAAAGATTGATCGATCTTTACCTTTATAATAACATTAAAAAGAGCACGAGGTCTAAGATATGCGACATGATTATATTTAGTTTTCTGTTAACCTTCCACTGATTTCCAGAGTGGAAAGTAATTATCGAACACAAACGGAGCATTACCTTGAGTTCACAATATGATATAGACGAGATGCGCTCTGTGTCTCCGTGTCTTTAAAGCGGTGAAAATTTCTCTTGACGATGGGGAAAAGCGAGCGTTTTATATCTTTGCTGCATAACTTATTTTACTTGTTTTTCTCGTAAAACAGAATCATGGTTAAAGAGAAGACATCGTGTAAAGAACGATAAAAAGTTTGACACAAAAGATTCCTCGAGGATACATGCTAAAATTTGTAAAGGGGAAGATTCTGCTATAGAGGTGTAGCCTGACATAAAATCTTTTGGTTCATGGATTATGATTTTTAAACTTCTTATAAAATATACATATATATTAATTATTATAATACTAGAGCAGCGCGATGGAAAAATTTCAGTTCGAGTAAAAGAATAGAAATATATTTAAATAGAAATGAGCTCTTCTTTTTTATATATACGCGGCAATCTGCAGATTTTACGAACGTTAAACGGGGTTTTTACCCACCTTTATGGTAAAAGCGATAAAGTTACCTTATTCTAAAAATTTTACTTTAGAAAAATTTATTTAAAGAAAGAAGAATTTTTGGAAGGTTTGTTTTAATGCTTCAGTTTGTATAATACAAATATGCAAATCTATGTAGCACATAGGTTCATAAAATAGTGCTGAATTTACTAATTTTAATTAGTGCTGAATCTACAGTTTCTATATTTTATTCAACCAAGTAATAGACTATCTCGTTTTTTTTTCTTTTATTTCTCGTTATGCTACTTACACACGCATTGACACTGAAATCGTTAAAAATCTTGAAAAACCCTTGTATTCATATTCTAGCATTACATGTTTAATTGTCGTTGAAATTACATTTATGATTTCGCAACAAATAAAACTCATAATTGAATGGACATATTTAACATAAAATATGAGGTAAATATCAACTATCGGATTTTCATTATTTACATATTTCTCGGAAAAATATGTATGGCTTGTAAATCAATTTTGTAAGTAAAACAATTTATGTAAAATTTAATTTGCAACTATATAAAATCGCAATTTTTTAGTAGACATTCGTTCACTCTGTGTGACAATCTTCTCTAAAATATATATATTTTTTTAGCAAATATGCGGAAAAATATTGTGACTAAATGAATATTGTTATTGCTTGAGCTAACAGTACGATTATGTCATCGTGATCGAATAATTTTTGCTCGAGGATAACAGACGCGAATAAATGATTTTCTCGTTGCCGTTAAATCAGTCTAATGGGCTCTTTATACGCTTCAATATATGTACATATCGACATTAACGCGTGCATAGAGCGCGCATAACATAACGTTAATGCGGCGTTCATTGGAATTTCACGAGCATCGATCATAAGTACCGTCTGGCGATTTTGCATTCATCACGAGCATAAATTTTATTGCGCGACGATACGCGACGAGGCTCGATTAACGAACGTACGTCGGCAACGCAATGCTGGCATGTGAATCAAATATGTGTACGAATTATGTGCGATAGAGGGATATGAAGTTGCTTCAAGCTCTCGACTTGTCTACTTTGAAGAGACGTTCCACCTCTTGTGTCGTTGTACATACCTTCAAGTAGAATTACAAGCCCGCATTTCACGCTCATATAACTATGGGTATGCATTCATCTTCACTAAAATGTTTAATTCGTCTCTCGTCACCCATTTAGTTATCCTCGTTTCTTAACTTATCTGAGTTGTCTGACTTCTTGCTCTTCCGCCACATTGGCGCGGTATAATTAGACAATCCGCTCCTTGAATTCCCGCTCGTATCGTGTCGCCAGAAGAAATAAATTGCAGCTAAGTTGAGCTTCACACTAAACTGGATTAGAGAAAATGTCAAAAAGGTTTTTGCAATAATACTATCGTGTAATGATAAAAAATATTGAATTAACTGAGTTAATTTTGACTTTACATCGTTGCCCTACTTTTAAGAATGATTTAGGAACGACTAACCGCAACGGCTAGTAATTTTTGCTATATTCTTTCGCGATGTTAAAAATGCTTTCGACGATCATCCTCATTTCACAATAATGCCAAAATTATATCTTAGATCCATCATTAAATTGCACTGTTAAAATTATCGAAAACGTAACGAGCTAAGCTTATCGAAAAATAATATTACAAGAAATTAAGTAATATTTTAATTAAATTATTCTTAATATATATAATATACGACAATAATTCTTTCCAAACAGTAAAGTTTTCTAAGCAATCGGTAATAATAACATCGAAAAAGAAAGATTTATTTGAAAAAATAAATATTCTATTTTAGCCATTATTCAGTTTCTGCTTTCGCCAATTTAATTGTTGTAATGCAAATTTAATGCATCATAAAAGCAGATAACATGAAATATCGATACTCAGTAGTCTGAGATTTCAACTTTTAACTTTACGAATATTCAAGAACCTTAAGCAACATTAAGATATGAGATCAAGATTTTTAGAGACACGTATTTTACGTGTCTTTATATAGCGCCACGAGGATTTATCGATAAATGATCAAGGAACTCTCGACGAGGTAGGAAACGGCAACGACAAAATAAGATTATCAACTTCCGCGTGGAGAGAATTCTTATAGTGAGAACTTATGCGGGGCAAGGCGCGCGCAATTTTTGCACATCATATTTCTGGCGGCTGTCCCACGTTGCAGCAGATATGTATCGCACGCGTTTCCATAAAGCGGATCTCCTTTTCGGAAGTTCCGGCACGACGTGGAAATCGCGTCGCGTCGCATCGCGTCGCAACCGACGCGCGACGTCCCGAGAAGGCTGTTGAACCCACCGCGCGCTTTTCCTTATCCCGAGACGCGGAATTACTTCGGCCGTGGAACGTGCGCGATAAGCTGCATGAGCGTATGCCGCGCGGCGTGACGGAAAATGGGCGCGAGCATCTATTTTCGTTCCCGGGTCACGTAACTACGCGAGCGGCAGACATATATTATATGTTACCTTATACTCGCCGCGCCGCGCCGCGCCACGCCACGCGCTTCATCCCGCTCACGGTCGCGGCCTACGACGATATTCCACGTCTACCGAACGACGTGCTTAATGAGCCGTCGCGTCGTTTTAATCTGCGCTAACGACATCGAACCCGCTTTGGGTTTCACTCAAATCGCCAAGAGAGTTTAATTTAGCCAAACACGCCAAGATTATGTTTGACGAGCATGGTATAACGATGTCGCGCTTGGCGCGAGCGTCCTTACAACGAAACAGAACGTTTGGTTTTATCGAACAATTCCAGCCTTCATTATTATTTAAAGGCATTTCTATAAAGTGCGTATAATCTGTTTATATATTTTATTTTTATGAATAATATATCGATGATACAGGATTGAATAATCTTTTAAGACGGCTAAAGTTGTATGGTTTATCTTTACATTTGATTATTTCACTTATTTATCTTTATTTTATATTAAATATATTTACACTTATTTTTCATATTATACACACATTATCTCAGAATTGTTGTGAAATGTCTTGTTTGATTTACATAGTAAATTGTTAGTAAATTTATGGGATTAATTGTATTATGAATAAATTAAAATTTTATTCCTTATTGCTGTGCAAAATTTATAATAATATATAGTTGGATGTGTGTATATACAGTTAAAACCGGAAACACACACATACACACCGACACAGCGAAACGTTAATGTATAAGAGAAAAATTTCAGTTACGCCATGAGTGCCATGGAATTTGCTATGCAAATGTGCTTTATGTCGAGGGTATCCATCGAGCTTTCGTGGCATGAGCTGCCGCTCATGGATGCAATCTGTGCATCGAGATGGAAGACAATGTTGCACCAGGTGCTAGGTACAACTACCGGTGTCACTAGTGGGTGATTTAGTCGCGCTTCTATAATTAGTCTCGGCTCTAATAACCGACACCTTGGCCGAATCGCGGACCAATTCCGCCGATTGCACGAGCACAAATCTTTGTCGATTGCGTTATTTGGATTATTGCGCAAAATTAAATCTCTCGCGGTTATTTAGCTAGACAGCTAGTTCGAAATATCATTAATTTATGATACCAGCTATAGTAAATCTGGCGTGTGCCGTGAAATATAATGCGAATCTTAATAAGCACACATATTGTACATATGTGGAGGAAGGGGTTCTCACAGCTAACTAATTATTTTATTAGTTGCGATGCTCTCCAGCTTTCAGTTCATAATGAATATTAACCAAAATTAATTACGCAAATGGCTCAATTCGTTCATCTCGCATGGTAACAACATATTATTGAGATCTCAAAATCTCGGGTACTTGCAACTCGTGCGTTCGTGTAAAAGAGTCACGGCGGTCTCGCGCTGCGCGTGTATTATACTTGGCGAAACTAATTTGCAGATGTGCAAATTAAGTAATATTGCAACATATTAATTTTAATTTTAATAATAATTTGTTTGACAAATCAATTTTTTTTTGTGAAAACTTTCAACATTAAATTATTAATAATCTTAGTAATTAATATTTGAATTAAAATTATTTGAAATCAAGTTTGTGCGAGCGCGCGCGCGCGCGTGTGTGTGTGTGTATGTGGGTGGGTGTGTGGGTGTAAATTTAAGTAAAAAATAAGATTTTATTACTCAATCACATCAAGCAGAAACTCAACGTAGAACATTACAATTTATACAAATTATGTAAATCTTCGAGAGATATTTCGAATATTTATATTCTCAAAATTTAGAAGAAATAATGCAATATTTTATTAAAAATTGACCGTATCTCTGGGATAATAAAGAAAGAGATATAATTCGCGAGTATACTTTCTATAGGAAAATCAGCTCTGGCGCGGCAATTTTATAAATTTAACCTCGTTTTTGTTTCTGCATTTTCCTTCCGATATTAGTTATTAAAGTCGCGCCGCGTCGTTTCGCTTCGTGCAACTGTTACAGCGGCATGCATTACGCCTGCCGCCTATTCATTGTCGGTATCAGATGCACCGAGGAGCGCTGCCACAAGCGCCATAATACTTGCAGCTAGGCGCCGGAAGTACCTATATACGAACACGGTTGCCGCTCCGCGTCGGCCGCGGCCGACCGACTTGTCCCGCAATTACTTGCACGGAAACTCACGAAAGCGGGTCGAAGAACGAACAAGTCAGCTCCCGTCGTCTTTATAGCATTGTTCGCGAAACCAAAGGAGTCAAAAGTCATTGTCATTTAGTTCATATGTAATGACGATACATCGCCAGAGTTATCCAACGTCTCCGTAATTTCTCCTACAAGATATTATGACGTCTTCAAGTCATGCATTTGAGTTTAACCTTTGTTGTGCACACTGGGTCTTTTAGACCCCAGCGTATTTTCAAACGCGTTTTTCTAATACGTACAATGCGGATCGGGACCTGTGCTGCCGATCTACCTGTAGTTTAGGGATAACACTTCAAGATCCTATACATAGTTTTGCCCGCCCGGCTTTAGTCTGCTCTTGGCAGTGGTGAAAAGTTGAAAAACGCGTGATTTCATAGCAATATAAATATATATAAATATACTTTTTTTCAACTCCGCTATAAACTAATATTTTTCCTTGAAAGTGTAGTATTTCAAGAAAGTAATCCCGGAAAAATTATTAAAAAATATTAAAAATTGAATTTTTTATGCATTTTTAAGTGAAAAGTCCATTTTTCGGTTTTTTAGTTAACATATCATTTATAATTCTTTTATGTTGCAAAATATTAATGAAACCTATTAGACCTTATTTTGGAAGCTTTGAACAATAGCCAGCAATTTTGTTTGAGTCAAAATAACGAATTGTACGTCTGTAATAAACGTTTAAAAGTGACTGGGGTCTAATGGACCCCCTGTGCACAATACGTAATTTTGAAGAAGTGTGCACAACAAAGGTTAATATTTCAAAGACATTTTATAGAATTATCAAAAAGACACCCGAATAACATTGAAATGTTTTACGTTTCGATGTCTTTGTTTTTCATTCTTTGCGTGAAATTAATTCTAAAAAATCCTATTACGTGAAAATCTCGGTGAAAATATTTTCCCCATCTGGATGTGCGAATACGCGAATATAGTATACGTAGATTCTTTGAGATAAAATTTCAATATTCACACGCACGCAGGCGGGACATTCATTTTCCGCTTAACGCCCAGCAGAAGGATGGTACAGTTAAAACGTTCGCCCAAAACCATCCTAATAATTCAGCCAGCATCGCTCGCAATCCTCTCACGCACATAAATTTCCCTCGTCGTCGCCATTAGCGCACGATTTCGTTGTTCACCGACGTCCGTTCCAACCGCTAAGTCTCCGCTCGACGCGAAACGTCTCGCTGTAAAAGAAAAAAAAGAAAGCGGACGTTACGTTCGAACGATTCATCTCTTTTGATTAATAACCGTCCCAGGCGGCTGCATTTTTTTAATTCACGGCGATGTACGTCAAAGGACGATATACCAGCAGCGGCTTCGATTTTATGGGTTTCACGACGCTTATTACGCTCCCCATGCCCGCAGCCCGCAGCCCACAACCGAGTTTCATTCAATGGACGATTGATGCGGCGGGACGCCGAGCGACGTCCCGGCTCCCGGCGGCGGCGGTCGTGCCAAGGCCATTCCCGAAGGACGACGAAATTGCTTCCGCTCGCTATTTGAACCCAAGGCTCCCGATATTCCCGGAGCCAGAGCTCGCGACGAAACAGAGGGGGATGATATGCCGCGCCGCGTATAACGGTCGCGAATTGCGGTAGGCGGACGGCGCGCGCGCGCGCGCGCTCTTTTTCCGCGGCGCACCCGCGGCTGGCGATCGATCGATTGAAAACTATTTCAGCGATTACCCTCCGAGATGTTCGCCGGAGGGAAATACGGGCATCTAGAGAAAGAGAGAGAGAGAGAGAGAGAGAATGAAAAAGGGAGATAAAGAGCGGATTCAAAAAGGGAAACGGCAAACTGTTACTCAGAAAATTTGCTTGCAATTTTTTCGTAACAAAACTCTGATTACAGTCTGCTATTGATTATGACTTTTTAATTTCTGATAGATTTTTAATATTATTTCTTAAAAGTATGCTAATAATTATCAACGATCTCTCTTGGACACTTGAACTTTTCTTTAACGAGAACTTTATCCGATCTTGCTAATTTATTACAGCTATTCATTAATTTATCGATAACAACAGGAATGCAGATAGAAACTGTTTCAAGATAAGATATAATTTAATACTGTAGCAAATTTATATATACGAGTATCTCTCTCTCGAGATAATTAATCGCATTGGTATCCAATATTAATTTACTGATGCTCTATTCTTAAAGAAATTTTACCTTGATTTTTCCTAGGAATAATCCAAGTTTATTGTAACCTTCTAATTTATTTTTCCAACTTATTTCATATTTCTCACATTAATATTCTCGAAATTATATATCCTCCCTTTATTAAAGTATTCAGTTGATATCGAATTAGGCGAGAATTCAATTCTGTGCTACTACTTACCTCTATTCTTAATCCTTAATTCGTTCAATGTTCGTCAATTAGTATACCGAATCACTAATCGAGTCGATAGAATATGAGCTGAAGAAAAGTCAAAATCAAGTTATCTTATTCGGAACATACTTTCTACACATGTTAAAAGGCAACGCAGAACGCAGGGAAGCCTGAGCAGTGCAAGTGCGCTGAATAGGAATGTTTCATTTATGCATCGCGACAAAAGCGATAGAGGCCGTATATCGAGAAATGTATATGTGCCGACGTACGGGTAATAGAATGAGGGTCGTAATAATGTAAAGGGAGGAATGGGGTCGGATCGATCATTGATTCTGACGTGGTGGTGGAGGACACCGGTGGTGGCAAGTATTCGATTTCCAGAGGGCTGTCGATCTCTGTTGTTTGCCCAGTACCATTTGTATTCCATTGAGAGTGTCGGAGGTGGTCGGCGTATTGGTCTTATTGTTCCAGATAATTCATCGAGCTTTCATCGCGTTTGTAAAAATATTGACGGTGCACATATACAATGTATGTTCATTGAGGTCGCGGCCATGGATGATTGTGCACGTATCTTAAGAACTACCTCTAAATTTTATGAAATTAAATCAAACATTCGAATTTAAAAAATTTCGAATTTGCAAACTTGCGTATCGCAATTTTCTCGGAATTTCATATTTTTTAATTGACATTATGTATCATCCGCGGATTTGTTAATTTAAATTTCTGTACGTGACGTATATCAACACTCTTTCATTTGCAGAACTATGGTTACATTAGATTAAGTATATTTAAAATAAGATCGAAAAAACGACCACTTACCCAGATGGATAGACTCGCTGCTCAAAATATTTTATTATAAGGTTTATTACGAAGTTTAAAAAATAGGTTGATAGATACGTCTTAATTGTGGTAGATTGGCCGAAATTGAACGAGTAGATATAAAAGCTGCACATGGGAATCAAATAATCGATCGACTAGTTAAATTTTAAAAGGTCCGACGTGTCCTCTCGTAAAATGAAGTACGTTTTCAATGTTTCATCGATCGTGGTTATTGCAGTTTAAGTTCGCTGGAAGCGTGTGTTAAATTCCCTGTGGAGGACTTTAGCGGAATTTTCCGCGAATTATAGGGAGGCTTTGGATTACGATACAAAATTTATGTAAAGATAGATAGCTTATTAGATAACTTATCTCTTTCAAATTGTACATGTTCAGATAAATCTTTGTTTCATTGTTTAATCTAAAGGTTTTCTCCCGAAGAACAGCTGCTAAAGCTAAAGCAACGTTACATGCGTGGCACGACAGACTAAAAATTTTTAATAACAAAAAGAAACAATTATATAACTAATTAAATAAATATAACTAATAGTGTCATAGTCTATTAATTTCCTGTGTCAAATAATGTATAAAAATGTATATTACACAATTAATTTTTCTACAACAAAATAAAAGATAAGTTCTTTGAAAAGAATAAAAGTTCCCCCTCCCCCCCTCTCTCTCTCTCTCTCTTTTCCAAAATCATCGTTTTCGTATTATGCATTCTGAAATATATTCCATTTTACTATCTATCTATCACAACTCGAGAACGACAATCCTCGCCACAATTCGTGAAACTATGTAGAGCTCCTTGTTCGTATCGCTGTTTCCTGTATACCCATCGACAGTTCTTCAAAGAAAATAGAATATGACGGCGCGACGGCGTGGCAACGGCGGCAGGCAACAAGCGACGGGCGGTTCGTGCAAATCAATCGAATCGTTTCACGTCGAATCTCGTTCCGTTCGTCTCTTGTCTCTCTTCCGCTTGTCTTGGCCTTCTTTCCCTCCGCGAGCGCGCACACAATGTCAGATTCGCAGACCAAGCGGATTTACTGCGGCCAACAGATAAACATACCACCGACGTTCCCGCATATTCTGAAACTCTACACGAAAGCGGCAATTCGCACGCAGCCGCACGATCTTCTGCGATGGACCGCCGCGTATTTCCGCGCTCTGGCGAACGGCGAGGTGCCTCCGGCGAAGGTACATTCCTTTTTGTGCAAACACGTCGTTCTCGCGTCAGTCGAGCTTTGCGATCTCCTTTTCTACTCGTATTACCTTTCCTCGGATCCATTATTCATCATGAAACATGCGCAATTTCATGTTATGAGGAAAACTTAGCTTGGAAAAAAATCAACATAAGGATTTTAAACTTTCGAGAAATATCAAAATTGAACTTATACGCGCTACTCCATCTCGGAGAGAGAACATTTTTGTAATCCTAAGTCTACTTCTCGTTCAAACAAGTTTTCCTTGAAGAAACATCGATGGGACATGGGACTATGTGTGTTAATATTTAATATAGGGAAGGAGGGAAGAGAAAGTAATAACTTTTTGATTACTAGAATTATCCGGCGCAATATAATTTATTTGTCATTATTAATCCATCTTTAATATTTATTTCGTTCTTTTCAATCTTTCGCTTCTCCTTTCCCATTTCTTCAAACTCGAGCAGCGCAGGAAAAACTTATTAGAAAATATTTCTAAAAATATTTTGTACAAGATAAAAATTAATGGAAATTCCATGCGCGCCAATCGATCTATTACATCGCTCTTGCGAATATTCATTATTATTATATTATTCGCGAAGCAGGTCAAAGTAAGGCACGTTCATCTCCTGAGTTCGTCCATTCGCGTTCTTCCGGATGTCTGTAATTATAAGTTTGCGCAATTCTAGTTGTAGGATAACAGCATTAAAGAGAAGTTACGAACCGGTGCGGTGGGCCGCGCGATCTTTCTCTCGAACGCAATTGATCGATAATTAAAAGTTAAAATCTGCGCCGAAATAGGTTTAAAAATAATTAAATATAAAAATTGAGCTACATTAATTTTTAAACATTCGATATTTTGCGCATAAATCATTTGTACCGTAATCATATTAACACCGCAATATTATTATTCTCATTATTAATATCATTTATCATTATTCGTACGTTATCGACAATGCAAACTCTTCAATACAACGCAAATTAATGAATATAATTGTTGGCAAAATGCATAGGTTAACGAAATTAATTCGATGGCCAATCAAGTTCTTTATAGCGTCATATCGATTTTGTTGTTTTTAATTTTATTCGGGCACAACTTATTTTTGCCTAGGTATATGATATATTAAATGTTCCGTGAAATTTCTAAATTTTGTTAACTTTTTCTTGTTAATTAAAACATCGCATATATTATTCTGTTAATGTGTGAGAAGTTTACCTCAAATTAGTTTTAATGGACGTTATTCTATCTTTTGCTCAAAAGCTTGCTTTTGCTGAAGCTTTTTGATGTTAAATAACTCCTCAATTATACCATGGCTCGAATGTTCGCAAACGCGAAATTGCGTTCAATTTTGTCAAATTATACTGCTAAAGTTGCATATATCTCCTCATGAAACATCCAGTGCAGTGTACTATACCTTTTCCCTCTTCCCTCCTCCCTTGTCTCTGTTTCTCTCTCTCCTTTATGACATTCGTGCATTTTACCGATTAATTTACAGCGCGCGCAATCTAATTTGCAACTATTATTCACAACAACGCGCGCGCACGCGTCATCGTTATCATTGTTAACTGGAATTCCCCGTTTATCTGTGGGATATCGCGTTACCGCGTAGCTGACACGCGATACTTGCTTATAGAGCGATATTTCCGACGTACGTACGTCGCTCTCAGAATAGGAACCGAATGAGGGAGAGAGCGCTGAAGACAAATATCAGCGTAATTCGCGCTCCTGGGAAGCGAGATGCGTTTCGGGACGGAAATGCCGCGCGACACACTCGACGACTCGACAGGCGCGTCTAATGCCAGTGAAACCGATTCGTAACGGCTTCGCGTTATGCGCATTATGTATATATACGTACGTGCGACAGGCATTATCGATGGCCGAACCACGGCCGATTGTTAACTGACCGTAAACAATCTCGACCTCCGCGATATTGTCCCTGTAGGATAGACTGGAATATCCACCCTTTATACACCCCTCGGGCATCACGCCCGGTTACCTGAGGACCCTGCTCAACAGATTCGGTCACGTGAACAAGATCTGCCTGAAAGCCCTCCTGCAGGACTGGCGAGGATTGGATTTACCCGAGACGGGTCTTTATCAGCTTTTTATGGTTGCCGGTTTATTGCAGGATAAAGAATACTGTGACTTTTATCGATTCCTCGCGGTCGCCTGTGGATTTTTAGGAAATGTGAGTTATAAGCGCTACTAGTGGAACAATATCTCTTTATAGCATGTTCGAGTGTGTCTGATATCGGAATCGGGAAACATGACGAATTTTTCTCTCGGATTTTTGCTTTTCGTGAAAATATCCCATTTTCAGAATTATTTTTTATCAATCCATTAACATGTATCATCGTTAATACTAGCATAATATATGTATGCGGAACGATTTCCGCATTTTTATATTCGTGAGAATTTGTTGAACATAAAAAACCTATAACTGACTTTAATTCATTATTAAGTTTAAAAAAGATATTAATTTTTATTTATTATAAGCCTATAAACAAGACATAAGTTAATTATTATAGTAGGTGAAATGACAGAAGGTATTTAATATACAAAATGGAAAAAACGGACTATTCTTTCTTTTATGTGTTGCTGTGAAAATTTGCACTGTGAAAGTTACAATTAGAACAAACTAAAAGTGTGATATAGCGATATTAACTGGATAGCAATCTATATGAGCGACAGCTGCCAACTTTTGAACTTTTAACACAGTGGTAATAATAGAAGAGCCATTAACTGTATTGGACATTCGCAAATAAAACAATTCGGAATCACGATTGATTAAAAGATACAGCAATGCTTTTGCTACATACGCATTACAATCGATATTTTTTAATCTTTTTTGCGAGAAATATACAATAAATTTTCGACGAAAACAAAATAATGAACAAACGTCAGATAAAATATTTGTCCGGATATTTTACTTTCACAACACATACACGCGCGTGTATGTCAATAAATACGAGTATAACGTTAACAATACATAGCTTTTCAGATTTTTACATTTTAACAAAAATCATGAGATGCTTTCTTTTATACGGCAATATCTTACGTTTACGTTAAGAAAATCCAGCTTGGTACTAATTATTGTAATGTTGTTAATATCGTTAGTTGCGTTCGGTCGGCGCGGGCGTGGTTATAATTTACGTTACGCCCGCTTTAGAATCTTTTTGAGACGATGATATACGTGTGCGAATTACTGACGCACGAGCCGGAAGGCGGCTCGGCTATGATACCCTTGAGGATTTTCTTGGATCTCTACGGATATCTGGCGGATCTCGATTGCGGCGGCGAGCCTCACCGTCGCAAAGCCGAGCGCACCGATTCCCCGCACGACGCGACAACGTCCGTCTCGGAGCCGTCGTCTGGCACGATCGATTTGACGACGAGAGCTTGCAGCTGTGAGTTCGCAGCGACGGAAAAGGTATCGGCCAGTCGTGGCATTTCTCTTCCAGTTGAATAAAATATCCGGCCTGACGCGGCTCTCGTTCAGTAACGGGGTAACTCTTTGTTTTATCTTATTGGATCGTAAAAAAAAAATCGCTCCAGGGACCCTTAATGAGATAGTTCTGGAATATCCTATTTTCTCCGTCTAATATTTCTATCGGAGAGTTCGTAGGTAATCTTGGTAAGGAATACGAATAGAGATAAGAGTCAATTTTGTGAGGAAATGTGTCCCAAATGCTTGAAAATTCGAGGAAAGTGAGCCTATAGCATTGTTTTTCATGAAATTTGAAATTAATCTTTAGAATGCAAAATTATCGAAGACAAACAACATTTGTCTCAAAGATAGATTGCATAATAATCCGGGTTGATTCGTGTAACATTTGATATACCTATATTGCATACAAATAGTACAAAAATATTTTTTCAGAAATAAACATCTCACATATATTTATCGTTGAAATAAATAGACTTGATTCATATTAGCACGATTCTGAGCAGATTTGACATTTATTTATATACGTAATTCATGCATGGTAGAGAGTTATTTGGATTAAGCATATATAACGTGCACTTTAACCAACCGCCACAAAGCGTTATAATTATAACAAAGTTATAACAGTCTTTCTCTGAAGAGAACAACGCGGACGGTTGCATATACGTCTGCATATTTTATAATGATTTAATAATCGCAAGGCGTGCATTTCCATTTATTCAGTATACGTTTAAAAGGAAACTTGCGACGTTTTAATCGTTACGACACAAATTTACCTTTATTAATTATAATATAATTTAGCAATATTTAAATAACTGATTAATTAAGGCATTAATATGACATGCTAATAATTCTCTATTTCGACGCATAAATATTAAATTGATACATACATTTAGTATTATGTTAAAATAAATAGATAGCTATATACATGTGTCGGAATCGTGATATGGAAGTTACAGTTGGGAAATTACAGGCATGTAATAACGTGCGCGTGATGAGTAAAATTTAATAAATTTTCGGAGTAAAATTTTGCCAATAAGCCTGCGTATGCGCGGAGTAAGCTGCTTTCGCCATACAATATCCACTCTGTACTGCTAACTACTTCTCATTACAAACAGCGCTGCATATTTCATATACGCATTTGCGTTTCGGACTCGCTTTTCGGAGCAAGAGCAAAATTAACCAGTTCACATGAAGATTACGGAAAATATTAACAACTCCGCGCAACTTTGTACGGAAGTGACTTGCATGGAAAGTGACTTCTGAATTAATGCATCGCGATCGTGGACTTTACGTAGCGTCGCGATAATATATAAGAAGATTATAATCCTATAGTTGTGTAAGATACACGCTTTAAATTAAATCGTAAATATTAAACACATTTGTTGGAATATATATTTGATAAGATAGTAATCTTTTTAGTATTCGTACTCTCCTGATAATAATTTACAACGCTTTCAAAGACCATCATTAACTTTGTCGAGATTACGTTAAATCGGGACAGATAATTTCTTTCCGTCTACACCGGGACGTTTCGGCTTTATACGGTCGATCGATTCGTATTCAATCAAGCACGTATCAGGAGGAGGCGAGAAGCACTGACGAGGATGTTTGCGGGAAAGCGCCTCGCGAAAAGCGACCTTCGAAAAGCCTCGAGATCTTGAAGGATTATGGGGATGACCCGGAGCACTCCGACATCGACATAGTGTTGGCGAGACAGTCTGTCGCCAGCGATAAAACCGAAATTGAGATCGAATCGATTGATGGTCACGTTTTCCGAGGAGGGATGAGCGAGGTACGTCGCCGGTCGCCGGACACGCTGGAAAAACGCAGGAAAAACGATCAGTCACTTTGAATTTTGCGACCGGGCGATTACATCGTAAAATATACAGAGTATCCCGCCATATCCTCGTTGATCTGTGAAAAGTAGATTTTAATCTCGATTTATTCTTTGTATAGTGATAATCGTGTAAAAAAAGAACGCTTAAATATTTTTGAACACTTAAAGATCTCTCATACGTCACGTCTAAAACTTGTTTTCTTTTTGTTAAATTATTTACTTATTAAATAGTTATACGCGAAATTTATATGATTTAACTATTACATCGTTTATTAATTTCAATAATTCCAATCGCCGGTGACAAACGGTTGAACATTTGTTTAGTCAACGGTCGAGGCGAAGTTCGAGCATCCTGTCATTCCTTCGATCATCGATCACATCGAGCATAATGGCGGTATTACTAGCAAGAGCTTTTCGGAACGCAACGTCGATGTGCGGGAGACAACTGATGATGCATTCGAGTTTAACTTGGAGAGTGAGGAGGGTGTCATAGGGGAAGCGGAAGCGATCGACTCCGAGACTACGACTACTTGGATCGGTCTTGAAAACTCGTCGGAGATCTGCCGATGCCTCGACGAATCCGAGAGCGACCAGACGCCACCGCCCGACCCGCTGAAAGAGTTCCTGAAGAGGATGCGGGCGGAGGTGGAGGCGGGTCGTCTGGAAACAATCTTCCGGGTATCTGGAATCGGTCCGCCGGTGTCGCCCGAGCGTGTAACAGCTGTTGGACTGTGGCTGGCAGACTGCGCGCGTCGTCAGGAGGGTCTGGTCGGGCCGCGTAATATCCGCCACTTTCTCTGTCCGAATCTCGATGATATTTTGGAGTGCGATTGCACGTAACTATTGTAAAGTATTTTTCCGTACATCACAATATGGTGTTTTCGCGATCGAACCAATCGAATCGAAGTAATTTTTAATTATAAGATTTTTTTATGTATGCACATGTGCGTAAGCTTTCACATAATATTACTTGTGTTATGAAGAATTATAAGAGAACAAGATCTTCTCAACGTTAGGAAACATTATTCGTATAATTTTTTAGATAAAATAAAAAATGATCACGTTATACGTGTAATCACGAAATTGTTAATTTATAATCACAATCTCAATTGTGATTTTATTATATTGAAGAACCAAGTTCCACACACACTTTTCACATGAGATTTGTAAATTGTAATTAATATATACAAATTAGCTCTCAGATGCATTCCACATTACATTTCATTTTGTCATATAATCATCCAACGTCGGTGTTGTATAATTATCTTTGATTTATAATCATGCGCGATTGCAACTGAAACGTCATATATAATGTATTGAGTAACATTTATCTTGGTAACGATTACTGTTATCATAAAAGGACGAATATAAGCCACGATACAGTTTGAAGAATACGCGCGCAACGTATTAAATTATGAATCGTTGCATCGTTTATATAATTTTCTGCCTATTCGTGTTTTTTGTTACACGTACGAGAAAAGTATTAATAGAAAATAAATAATAGAATAAATAATAGAAGAAAAGTAATAGATTCCCCGGTGACGAGACAGAAGTACACGTATAAAATTTATTTCTTCTTTCGGAGCAGCGGAAGTGATCGATATTCTTTGAGGGCACGTGTCTGTTATTTTCCAAAACCGCCTGTTCCACCGTGCGTTTTGTCAATTCGCCTACCGTATCGGCTACCGTATCGGCAACAACAACTCGGCAAATCGATTATTGGTCGAGTTATTATTGGTATCACGGTTGCACAATATTGACGTATGCTGGTCAGCTCCGGGGTTCATAACCCGCTCACTCTAACTCGCGCCCGCGAGTCTCTTCTAGCCCTATAGGATTTACTTTGATATCAAGCGCTATCACACGATCACGCTATCGAAACAAACAGTGTACGACAAGCACATGCCATTGAATGTGTTGCATTCACTTTAAGGGTGGAGCAAATGGAGACTGCCACTCTCGCCACTTCGACCACGGGGGAAAAAAATCCAGTCGAAGGCGAGTTTTCGTTTGTTTCCGAAATGAGAGTATCCCGCGCGGTCCATTTAAATCTACACTTGAATTCGCGTTTCTCTTTGGAGAAGTTTGCCCATAGAAATGCTATTTCGAAAACCTTTATCGCACCCATGTGTCGTGGAAAAAAAACGTTCTCACCTACCGTAAAAATAAATTTTTGGTTTGCTTTCTTGTATGACTTGGTTGCGTAAAACGCAATTCTCACTGAAATTCGTACGCGATTATTCACTGGTTGATTTCATTAACGGTGAATAATAATACTCGTCGCTTAATTAGATCGCGTACTCCAATTTTTTAATTTGAATATTGTCAACGTTTGGTTACTAAAAAGAGATAACTTACAAAATAGTAACAAAGTCTTACTAATAGTTACAAAGTCTTCATACCTTTGTCAAGAAAACAACTGTTGATGATATTTAAGTAATTTTATTCAGTTTAAAGACGTATTGTAGTGCTTCTTTCTTTTTAATACACTCGACCGTTAATTTATCTCTATCCTTCATGAAAATTAGATTTAACTTTAACCGTATTAGTTTATCGCGCAAACTTCGCCGTTTGCTTCGGCGCCGTGTTTTTTTGGGCATGTCGAGGAAGACCTTTGATAATTCTCCCTTTTAGAACCTGGCTTTGTTATCTCGAAGCAGATTAATTCCATCGCAGGAAATGCAAACGCACAACGCAATAGTCGCCTCTTTCGTACGCCGGGCGTAACTCGAGCGATTAGATGGCTTAAAAACGAAATGGAGCGCACGGACGAAGATTCTCGTTATACTGTATAAAAGGGAGTCTTTTTTCTACCTTCGTTAAAACGACAGTAGGATTCCGTCGCGATGAGTCCAACTATTGTGTTGCTTTCCGTGCTTTTATTAATATCCCGAAATATCCGCGGATGGCATATCGCATTTCCAAACAACAGCGGGACCGACAGCAATGATCTTCGCGAAACTACGTTTCAGCCGGCCTTTATATTTCCAGGTGGGATTCATTCAAGTGACATATTTTTATCAATACGATCATATTATAACGTACGTGTGTACAATTCTTTTTAAAAAGAAGGAAAGTATGATTATTACTTAAATTTTCTTTATCATTAAATTGCAATATTGTAAGTAACCATCCGTATAATATACGGTTAAGATAAAATAATTCCTACCGTTCATATATTTGATAGAATTTAAGAACTATATTGATAATTCTTTTTTTTCGATTTATGAAAAATATTGCAAAATTAAATTGGTCTGTTATAAAATCTATTTTTGCTGAAGAATATAGGATATAAAAAAGATTAAATTTTTATAGTAATATTTTAACAGTTTATTTTGTGTCATGCAAATGATAAAAATTTCATTTATTTCCACAAGTAGTAGTGTAGTGCAAAAAAGATTTGTATAATTTTTTGCACATTAATACAACATAATGGATGGTTTAAGAGTCTTATAATTATTATCGTAAAATAACTATTCTCTTTGTGTTTAATGACGTGGAGAGAATTTTCTAGAGAACTCATTCGTTCTTCGTTCGTTTGAATTTTTATCAGGGACAAAATGGTGCGGCAGTGGTAATATAGCGGATGGTCCGAATGATTTGGGAGTATTCGCGATGACTGACGCATGTTGTCGCGAACACGATAATTGCAAAGATATAATCGAACCGATGCAGACCAAACACGGCCTGACCAATTCTGCTTTTTATACCAGGTGAAGATTAAATTAGAACAATGTTTTTTATGTCAACCCCTTTTTAATGAGCTGATAAGGAAAAACTGAAATATTAATTGAATTTTGTTGAGAATTCTTATAATATCTTTACGAAATGTGTGAGAAAACTATGACCCGAAAAGGTTATAAAGTTATCGAGCCTTTATATCTTTGAATCTTTAGTATCTATATTTGGTACATTAGATATTTTTGTATCGTGTCTGCTATTATTTTTATAAAAACATGTTAACTTTATTAAAGATGCTTGATGTAATTCGTGGCATAATGGAAAAAAAATATTGTTAACTCGTGAGCGTTGGACTGTATCAATGTAGAGGAAAATATATACGTATAATCTTTTTTTAGCACACACGCAATCTATTATAGTTATTTTTTGTATAACACATGCACTTGTGTCATGTTACAAATATCGATAACTAATGGAAAAGTTGAACACCTAAATGCAATATAGATAAACGAAGTTTTACGTTATTGAATACGAAGTGTCTGAAAAACGAAAGAAAAAAATTAATATTTCATTTTTCTTTTATATGAAATACACGAGCATTTTTCATCCATGCGCATCGTATCTGATATCACTTTGTCATGCGAAAAGATTCAGTATAGTAATTGTAGAAGAAAGTCAATGAATTAGTCCGCAGCAGCGAGTCTGTTGTGCGATTTCACGCAACTGGAACAGTTACCAAGTTTCGTGCGTGTCTTACTATAGTTGCGGCTGACGTTTGACGTTGATATACGACGTCGCGCATTATTACAAACTTGGTATATTAATTACGTAGGTAATTTTTTTACGATATGCAGTAGGACGGAAAAAAACGATTTTAAAAGCTTGCCTTATAACATATTGAAAACGTTTTATATATTATTACTAGGTCGCAGTAATTTGAAACTGTTGCAAATATATCCGATGTTTGCGTTAACTGGAATGTTCACCAGAATATAATTTTATGAAAAATATATCAAAATATCCAATAATTCATGTGTGAGAAAAATTAAAACACTGCAATATTGATCGTCTACTAATCGTAATGGAAAATATTAAATACTTGTAGGGCAAATATGCGCCAAAAAAATATTATCCAAAAAATTATCGAAAAAAATTACTAGCCTTAGTAATCGCTGATTCCTGTTAGCGTTCCAGGATGCAAAATAAAACAGAGGATTTAGAACAAGAGTGGACTAAGCTTGTAATTTTTAAGCTGTACTTTAGACATGTGCCTTCGTGTTTAAAGTAGACTTTTTTCCCTTAGTTCACTCTTGGTATAAATCCCTCAATTATCCGTCGCGATCTTATTCTTATTCTTAAAGCACTTTCTTACAAACGTCACCATTTCGTATTTCTCACAACGATCGTATAAGTAATCTTAAATTGAAATGAAGCGAGGTCGCTTTTTGTACCGAGTAATCTGATAAAGCGTCGTGAAATGTGCAAAATCAGGCTACACTGCTCCTGCGACGAGAGGTTCTACGACTGTCTCCACAGCTCGGAGGAACTCGTTAGCGCGAAGGTCGGCTTCCTCTACTTCAGTGTGTTAGACACGAAGTGCTTCCGCGAAGACTATCCCATCGTTGGCTGCAAACGGCATTCACTGTGAGTCGTAAGCGTATTAGAGTCTTGGCAATAGCGAGTCGGTGCTCGATTTTCAAATGGGCCAGGCATTCACGAGAGATTCATCGATCTTATCGCGATTTTATTTTAATACGCATGTACGAATCGTGTTCAGTTTCATTGCTTCCTGATCATATTCCGATATGCATCGGGAATTATATCCGTGTAAATAAATACATTTTTCGCTTCAAGTTGGATCTGCGTAATATCTATTCAATGGTATTTTATTTATATTTTCTTTTCCAATACGCCGCGTACATATTTCCGATACGACGTATATTATTGAAAACGTAAGAGAATTCTATACGTATACGCGACCGTAGAATACATATGATTCGAAAAAGCCGCATATTATCGCGAGCATTCGAAACTTTTAAGAACGATGTGCTAACGATCTCTTGGCAGCATTCCTAGACGCTGTTTGGAGTACGAGCTGGACGAAAGCCAACCGAAGATGTATCAGTGGTTCGACGTACCCACGTATTTCCAAAACGACCACCGGATGGTGATGGCCGGCCGTCATATTCGATCACTCGATTCCAGCACCTCATTCGCAGACCGATAGAAGTCTATTTTGCGGAATCGCCGACCACTGGAGGAAACGTCATACGCGTGTAGAATCGTATAAATTCGCAATCGACTATGCCTGTCAACTATGCCGTAGTTAAATAAGTGCCAATAAAACCGCTCTTACGGTCGCTTTATTCCCACTCTGTCTCTCCTTTTTTTTTTGTCCCATCTTAAACGCGCGTTAATTTTCGTCGATGCGTTAATCTGGAAAACGCGCACAAGAATGCGGGTCGATTGTAGGGTGGATGATCCGCAAAAGTGGAAATTACGAGGGTCATTAAATGCACCAATCAACCGCAAATTGTGAAGGCGTTTCATTTTCACGGTTGGATACATCAGTATAACGATGTCTGAGACGTAAAGTGTGTCTTGTACAGATTCACGTTTAAACGTCTAGTAACAAACAATAACTTTGTCTCGTTAATTGATATTTCTGATAATAAATCAACGTTTCGTCACATAAATTATCGATATTGAACAAACTACGCGTGCACGCTATAGGAAGATATTCCCACGTAAATCACATAGTCACCGCAATTAAAGTTAACACAAATAGCATTTCTCTGATTACCACCTACACTATAATATATTATCCATCGCCGTTGTGCTTCATTCGCATCACAATGTAGCAATAAGTTCCGTTGAAACCCCACTAAATCATTTTAACGTAATCGCCTGTTATCGGATCTGAAAAAGAAAAAAAACAGAAGCTGAAATAGAAGCTAACGCTAGCACGGAAGAAAAGAGAGGGTTGGTCTATAGGGCGCTGTGAGACGTGAGATAAGCGACGAGGGTCGAATCGGAAGTGGGAGAGGGAGCGGCTCGCTTCTCTCCTCGCTTCCTCTTCTCGCTTTTCCGAGGCTTTCCTCCATTTTACGCGAGGCCGTGCGGGCAGCTGGCGCTTACTCCGGGATTTGCTCGGAAATTTATGTCCGAATGGAGCGCAGCCGCGCCGTCCCTCGCGCCGCCAGGCCAGCACCCTCCTACCACCGATTTACAACTTCTCCGCTCACCTGCGCCAACTTTTGGATGCGCGTGAACGCGCGCCAGCTCTCCAATGGCCAACCCAGCGACTCCATTCTTCGTCGCGTCGCGTCGTGTACCATCGACGCGATAGGAAAAATTGTCGACTTCGCGTTGAACGCCGTGATTTATTGTCGGGGAAATCGCACGCCGTCGGTCGTCGTCGCCGTTGCCGTTGCCGTCGTGAAGGCCAAGGCGCAACGTGAGACGACGGCAATATTTAAGAGCAATATATGGAATATATATGGAATTTGAAAAATGGCGAGCAGTGAAAGAGTATGAAATAAGTAAAGGATGACGAATGTCCAAAGATTATTTAGACACTTTTAAAGACATTTGAGAAATATAAAAATTAGGTGACTATATAATCTAGATGACTTCGAATTATGGATGTTATACTACATAGTATAAATATGCTTTACATCAATACATAACGTGTATTTATTATTATAAATACACAAAGATCATCATTTATATATCTATAAAATATAAAAAATTATATTTATTATATTTTACAATGCCTGAAGAAAATCGTGTTCTATGTCAGGTAAAGTTAAACATTCGGATTGTCAGTATCGAGGTGTTAATATGTCAACAACTGATTGTAGACCAGATAATTCTAAAACGAGCGGGCTCGAGACTCGCGTTTAACCATGTCGTTTCTTTTTATCTTTCCAGACGTGGCGGCATCAGTGGAGGTTCACTTCGAGAATAAGGACGGTGGATTCTTCTTGAAGCACATACCGCGGCAATATTATCCGGCCCGCGGCACGTCGGATAGCGCTATCCCGGCGCTATCTACGAGTGCATCGAATAGTAACAACAATAACAATAATAATGCGGGGAGTACGGTACCGTCGCCGCCGCCTGGCTCTGTTCTCTCAATCGACAAGTTCACCGTCTTCCAGACGAGCGAGCCGGTATCGGTGCGGGCCACATACGGTCCTTTTAGCACCAAACAGACTGTACCGGCGCGTTACATAGTCCCCGATCCGTTGGACGCATTGCCGGGACCAGAAACGCGACGCAATCTCACGGCGGCGACGATTCTGGACGCCCAGGAACTCGGCGCTCGCCATCTGGACATGTCAGCTCATCTGGTGGCCAACAGCGTGCCGCGCGACTCGCCCGTGCTCAGGGTGCTCTTCCACGCCGGCAGCGAGGCCGGTGGTAGACGTCAGTTGCTGATGGCGCGGCATCAGCGAGTCTGTGTAGTGCTGCACGCCAGCTTGGCCAGTCCATCGCGGGGTAATGCCGCAAGCAGGAGCAGCAATGGTTACTCTTCCTCCTCTTCCTCCTCCTCCTCCTCCTCATCTTCATCATCTTCCGCGCTTACGGCCGCCTGCAGTCCTGACGGTGAGAACGGCGTATGCCTCGCGCAGATCACCATACCGGCCGATTGGTGGGCACCGTTACCGCCGCCCGATGCTTCTGGCCGTGTCAAGGTCGTCAAAAGTCTGCCGCGATTGATCCAGGTTGCTTACTCCGTGTTGGAACCGCGTACGGAGGAGGGAGGACTTGGTAGTGGCGGTGGCGGTGGCGGTGGCGGTGGCGGTTCAGTTGACGCTACCGGTGGGTCAGGATTCTGCAGACCCAGAGTGCAAATACAGCCAGTCACTCCTTTGGGTCAAGTGCCGCTCGCGCCTAACAAAGCGGATTACAAGGAACTCAGAGCGGATGACTCGCTAACGTTGCTGGTGCCACACGGACCGCTCTATCCGAGGTCCAGGTTGCACATCCCGGCCTTCCTACATCCCGTTAAAGTGACAGACCCGCGGCAGGAGCGACCGCCGTTGATCGTCGCGGTTTATTTAAGGTAAGCAACTTAGCGAGCTTTTTAGAATTTTTGAGATACGACAACGAGTAAACTTTAACTACTTAGAAAGAGCGGTACTTGTCAAGATGATTATTTGTGATAACTTATAAATTGAAGACAAATTAAAGATGAGAAGTATAAGAAGGAAAGATAAATTAAAATGGCTGGTCGTCAAACTGCGGCATCTTTTGTTGGCTCCCGTTGTTTATACATGTACATATATAGTTTAAAAAACATTGATCGAAGGTACAGTTTCACTAATATATTAATTATGAGATTGATGATGCTGGATAAACACGCTTTGGAAATCCACAAATAAACGGTGATTCACGCCGGGATCGCGGCATCGGCAAGTATAAACACGCTTATGATATCTCGTTTAACCACTTTCGGACAAACAGCGAGAGTCGCAATTTCCGCATTGAGATTCACTTTGCATCTACTCTTTTTTAGCCGCGCGTGTCTCGCGGAAAGTGCTTTTAAATCCCAGCTCGAGGGGACCACTCTTGCGCGGCCGGAAAATGGGTCGGAAACGTTCCGTCGGGAGGGGTTGGAATCCTCTAATTGGATGAATTGTCAAGTAAGCTGGCGAGCGAAGTTACAAGCTCGTCTGTTGTTAGTAAGCACTCGGAAGTTCCGCGACTGCGACTAACGCGCGGGGTACACTCGAGCACGGACCAACGGCAGCCAATCCGCGTGAGAAACGCATCGTTGGCTCTGTAACACGCTGTTGGGAATGCGAACCGGTGTCGTGGGGATGGAACTTTTTCCGTCGGATAATCGCGAAACACTTGAACCAACACTATAAGTCGCATAGTATAGCATAGCATAGAAGTTCCGTGATATATAACGACACGTATAGGGTACATAAGAGTGAACTATAACGGACTATATATGAGTCGCGCAAGATCCATATCCATTGTAATAAAAAGCACGCATCAGTTTCATAAAGCTGTACGTGGTAAGGCTTACATAATTAATCGAACCACCGCCATTATGCACAGAGTACCGCAAATATCGCGAAAACAGATTAGCATTTCTCATGATTCAGATGATTCAGATATCTTGTAAAGAATTTTAATCCACGCGTTACGACATACAATCAATTCACATGAAATTCTTTATTATTTTTCGAGATGGGAAATACTTTTTTATTTAAAATTTATAAATTTTAATGCTCGGTAATATTTTAGACATAATTCGAGTTATGGCACAATGCGTGAAAGTATATCCAAGATAATTTGGCGGAAGTTTATACGAAGCCCTTCCAAAATTTATGAACCGCTTAAAAGGCTATTGTATATGCATTTACGTGTGCTATTATGATAAAGACTTGGGCGTTCCAGTGTCGACGTCATAACGTCGCATATACATAGTGTGTCTTTAAATAATTAATGGATTAACGAACAATTAAATATTGAGCGAAAACTCTACCACTACTTACAGCGCTACTACGAAAAAAGTCTTTTTATACTTTAATTGTGACGCAATAGGCATAACATTATATTTAAAACTGCTATCTCCGCCTCCGCCGTGATTATTGCATTAATATCATCACGACAAATCGGTCGACTTAAAAAACCTTTGATTATTTTAACGCACTGTATCACTACATCGTAGAATATCGATTCCGTAATCGCTGATTGAAGCGGTTTTTTCTTAATAAAAATTTTATGACGGGCTAATTTCTCTACGCTATTTTTACACAGGGTGAGGCGCAGCGCCCTGCAGCAATTTCTCATGCGAAAAGATGTGATATCGCACTTTTTATTTATTACCCTTTTCTGCTTGGTCGTATATGAATTGCGCTCCTCTTTGAATATGATATTTGAGACCGTGCGAGTTTATTTATTAATTATACAGGAATGTAATTTAGATTTTTTTAGCAGTACCGCGAAAAGTGGGGTACTAATGAACTTTCTTTAATCCTTATTACCGGGAAGCTTATTAAAATCTCGCAAACGAATACAAATTGAAAGCTTCTGCATACGACATAGCCGGAAAGCATTTGTATGTACGATTAGTTCTTTTTCGTATTATCACGAAATGAAGAGATCCAGTATTATGCAGTTTATTTAGAATATAAATTCTTAAGGGATTAAATTGATAATTAAACGTATGTGTTAAAAACTTTATCTATTCCATTCTCTGAGAATAATCAAAGTTTTATTAGTTATAACATTCTCCAAAATATGATTTACGTGAATTTTGTTACTTGTTTTCGAAATGTCATAGTATGGACGATAATAACGCGCAACACAAGCGGTATCGATAGTTGGACTCATTACGGAGGTCGCAGGTTATCGAGATCATCTTCGCAGTTTCTGCATACTAAAGAGATTTTAAAACAGAAATGCGTTTGTTTATATACGCAGAATCTGCGTAGCCTCATAGCCTTGACGGTCGGCAATTTTGCAGAATTAATGAGATAGTCATATTTTTACAAAAGTTGAGTTATTTACGCAGATAAATTATTATTCTTTATTTAATCACGTTATGTAATGCTAATAATCTCGTAAACATAGAAAATTTGGCTTGCGACATCCTTCTATTACGTACATTATTTTAGAATATCTTTTTATGCAAATCTTTTACAAACGTTTTGCATAGATGATTATTTTTCTAACTTTTGTCAGTTTGTCTGAATTTTGTCTCGTCAATAATAACGATAGGCAACTATTATCAAATTAATAATATCGTGATGTTTAACGAACATGTATTATTAGTTATAGAATAGTATCCTATCACTATTGTTGCATAATTTCGCGAACAGTTAACCGATCTCGAAAATGAATAATTCATACGCGACATTAGATTACGCGTTAGAATAACTCCCAATTATATTTTCATGCATGTTACTGTAACATTTAAAAGATCGAACATTGTAAATACGATATATCTCCTTCCTTTCTTTCTCCTTATCTTTATTTGTTTCCTATTTATTTAACAAATGTAATTCCAGATACGAAAATTTGGGAAAAAACGTTCGTCCAAATCTCTTAAATATTTTAAACGCGAAACTACCCTGTGGGAGAAGCTCTCTGGAAATACGACGAGTTGGGCGAAAATTTCTTCACGCGTTAAAGAGCTTGCTAAGAGCTAATCGTAGCCTTTGTCCGCGTCGAGGGGGGGCTTTATCCCGCTTTTTATGTCTCGCAACCTTAATCTAAAGCTCTTACAGCGCCACGTTAAACCGTAGATTTCCTACGCGGCCGCCTCTTAAGCCGCACTAGTCCAACCATAGGTCTTCGCCTCTGTGCCCCTGCGATATTGCATCGTTCAACAGTGCAACAGCTATGCAGAATCCTTAGTTATCTCACACTTTCAATTGTAAATGCTGAAGCGTGAATCGAGGAAAATGTATAGTTTGTTTGATATTAATGAAAATGATCTTAACTTTTCTTCATGTCTATACTTACGATTATTTTGCACACTAACTGGAAAACTGCACGTGATAGCGACTCATGATTAGAGTTACGCTAAATTTATCTTGATCGATATTCAAACTGTTTTTCGTAGTACATATGGATGTTGATCTTCTACTAACTCTCTATATCTCCATACACGTATCCCTATACACGACTGTATTCCTGCCAATGTCGATCGATCGGCCAAAACACGAACGATGAAGAGAGAGAGAGATTCATTGAATAAACGGTAATTTTACAGCGACATTCGGTCATTCGTCAGCGTGAAAGCGTGTGTGCATGGCATGCATTCGTGATCGTTCCCGATAGCGTTCTCCGTCCGTCGCTTCGCACATCGGCGATTTGTATGTAAATGCAAGATAGGCTCACGGAAATAACTTGATTTGAACTTGTAATTGGCTCGCTCCTAACTCGCCCGACCGGCGAGTCCTGGGCGTTGTTTAACGATGACCCAATATCCACCTCTTTCGTGTCGTCGTTCCGCTAATTCTCATTTAACCTGTAGTTACTACTCTGTTGTCATTTGTCAGGGCGATATAATTAGCAAGAAAAATAAATCTGATAGAGAACTTGCTTCGTTTTAGCTCAATTCTGGTTTTGCCGTAGAAGATTTATCATTTCTTTTTCATCATATCTCTTATTCTTTTCTTATCAAATATAAATATAAGTTTGATTAAAGTTCAAAATATAAGTAAACTATCAAAACTTGAAAAGCTTTATTATATAGAAAGTACAATGTTTACGAAGAACAAATAATATAAAAAATATGTACTTAAGAGTTATATCTGGAGAGATTGTTCTGATGTTAGCTACTTTGGTAAATTTTCATGCAGCTCTTGTTTTTACGGCGTTGCGCAAGAAGGAATAAATTGACGTTTTCTCCCTTACTTACGTTTTTGTTACGCGCACCACACGCTTTTCTCTGCTGTTGTCTGAAGCTTAATTTACTCTCAGCTTAATTTAATTAAGGTTTTGGATCCGTCGAAACGATTAAGACCGGAGATATGTAAATTAATTGCTGGAAGTGAGAAGGCGAACTGTACCATGCGGAGATAGTAATTACGCTTGTTTTTGTACGCTTAAATTATGACACTCGAGGTGGAGAACAACTGCGGGGTTCTTTTTGGAGGAACATCCGCGCATTGTTAGTATGATTGTGGAGACAAAGTTAATACAGTATGTGTGTGTGTAAAGCCCGCGGTGTGCTCCGCAATATGCGGCACAGTATGCGCCGCAGTGCAAGCCATATGCTATAATGTTTGACGCCAGTGGAATTTTGAAGCGACGCATCTGCAAAGATCTTAAACTTGGCAGTTTACAACCAATTAATCTAAAACTTCAAAAGAGGTCATATGTACTATAAAATATATCAACATAAAATATAGATGCATCATTACGCTAATAATGGAATAGAATGTTCCTTTGTTATTAGTCAAGGGACGAGCATCCGTTGCCCGAGAATTTTTAACCATAACTGCTGTCGACTGGCGCGATATCGTGGTATCTCTCACTGGATATTTGCTGCAAGAAATCAGCTGACTTCTTAGAGCGACATTTTGCCTTAGAAATATTTTATACCGGGATTTCAGGAAAATATCGTGTTCTTTGTAATCGTTTCCGCGTTTTGAATTTTTCCTCGTTTATCCACCAACGTTATGGCAATGCGCATAAGGGAAGGTAATACGCTCTAGCGATGGTAAAGGCGCGATAAAAGGCATCGGTCCGCGTCTCTCTCGGGGGAAAAAGCAAATTGAGTTATTATGGGAGGCACTGGTGGTGCAGCGTCTTTAAATACGTATTAGCCGGCCGCTCACTCGGCTTCGGCAAATACGCCGAAGGAACTTGAAGAGGCAATATCCGGTCTAGCTTGGACCGAAGTTTCGTATTAGCCACTCGGTGCACTTTTCCACAGCGGGATCCGCTTACGGCCGGGCGACATTGCATTCGCGCACTCGAAAATTCCCGTTTCAGCTTGAATTAAGAACGACCTCCACGAGATTGAAAGTCCCTAGTCGGAGACGCAAATAGAAACTTAAGAAGATACATTGCCGTAATGGTAGAGTGCGCACGTTTCAAATAAATTATACAACTTGTAACATATGGCATTTGACAGTATGAATATTTTTTCTTTCATTTCTATATTTTTTTAAATAATTTTGACTTCAGGTAATAGTTTTATTAATCAGTCTTTACATCCTATGAAATAATTATTATACAATAATCCACATTCGCACATAATCAAAGGTTTTGATTTTATCGAAAATACTGAGTTACATAAAAAAAAGAATACAATAAAATAAAAGAAAAATATTAAAGATAACATAGGTAGAAAAATATGGTCTTTATAAATCTTCAAATGACAAATGGAAACAGTGATCATATTATTGAAATAAAAATATTAAGAAAAAAAGGTCTGAAAAGGAATGCGAAATCATGAATATATTAATTGTTTTACAGCTACGTATATAATCTCTCGAATTTCGAATTGTTCTCCAGCTTCACCGTATCGCGACAACAACAATATCTGATTTGCCTCGTCGACCGCAGTGTACCATAATGTTACGTCGCATCATGGCGAATATCTATGCGTTGCGGCGACAGACAGACGCATTTCTTCAGCCGCATTCCTCTCCTCCCTCGCCTTGTATACCGCGTACATGATACCGACCCTGTGACCCGGTCACATAACTAGAACGTGAGTTAGTTCGAAGGAACGCAGCTTCCTCCCTCGCACGAGCGAGTCGACTTGGCAATAATGAGGAAAACGTCTCCCGCGTAGTCACGGAAAAGATGGCCCCGTACTCTCTCGCAATGCTATATACGAGGACAAAGATAAACGCGAATGTCGCGAATTTTCCATTTAGATGTGCATGTTTCCACGTAATCGTCCGTGATTCTCTGAAAATTTTTCAGAAATCTACACGAATATCTCGAAATCGAAAGAAACGTGCGTGAAGATCTCTGTTACCGTTTTAGATTATATAGATGTTTCAGACTCACCATATGTGCTTTTTATCGTAATTCTTTCGACGAATTCTTTGGCCAATTTAAAGATAATTTTTTTTCTTGTTTTTAGTAAAAATGCCGACCTTTGACTAACAATAAATTTCAAAATAAATTTTGTTGAAATAAGATATACTTGACACTTAATTTCTTGATATTCTGTATTACACATAAGTACTCTTTTTATTCTCAGAATAGATCATTAATTTTGTTTAAGTTCATTTGGATTAATCAAAGTAAATTTCTTTGCAAGTACTTCATTACTCATGCTATGTTTCTAGCGTTATTATTATTTCTTTTTGATCTCTTATATTGTTTTTTTCTTTGGCATTTTCCGGAAGCTTCGAGAATGTTCCTAAACCGGGATGTCACTCGATAAGAAGCAACGGCAAGAAAGATTGCCGGATGAACGAGAAGTGTCACATACGCATACGATAAAGTGCGAAGTGCATGCGAAGTTTGCTGCATTATTGACGCTCTTGCAGCCTTCTTGCAGCTGCGTTTCGCGGCGACGCGACGCTACGGTGCCGCTTAAATTTCAATCCGGCTCTCAGGATTGCCGCGGATGCGGCTCCGCCGGGAACGGAGTGCACGCGACATTGCCTCGACGAGAAGTAGCGTGGTATTATTGCGATGACAACCGAGAACCGATGCTCGAAGCACGGTACCATATGTGAAGAGTCCTCGTTGCATCGGAGGATCCGATCGAACAAAAATCCGATATCTATGTTTGACATCTTACCGAGGATAACTGGCAAGATCGTGGGAAGATAATTGAATGCAATTACAGAGTGGAAAAGTTGATTTTATATTCACATCTCATTTATCTTTTTTTCGTACATATGTCACATTAATACTGAAAACTGTGTATTATTTTATTAAAGAAATTAAAAGAAATATATATAAACACGTGCTTTTTTTTAGACATGCAACTTGTCACGAAACTATTTAAATATCAGTTATTGACTCGCGTTCAAAGAATTGCGACCTGTAGTTGTTTTGTGACTCTTAAAGTCTAGGGGGAAACTCGTCGACTATACATATAGTGTAAGTACACTTGACGTATTGTTAGAGCAACATGAGGGCAATGGGTCTCGTCGGTAAAGAACTGTACGTTCATTCATTTTTAATGACAGAGGGACGTAGCTAATAATACGATGGATGAAAGAAACGTACGCGGGTCGATCGATACGACGTGATATGAGTAATAAAAATACCGGAGTACTTGTATAAGTCATCGTTGAAAAGAAACATTTCTGAAACGTTGCACGTGACTTGTATTTTATATATATTTATATGATAATACACACATTCCTCTTTGAACATATTTTTTGTGTTATCCTTCTTATCTTTTCTCTTGACAGTACTTAATAATATTATTAATCATCTTTAACACATTTTTTACATCAATTTTGAGAACGTTGGTTGTCAATAAAAATTCCTGAAAGTTTATCAGTTTTGTTTTGAAAATTGATCTTCTATACTGGAAGATTGGCGTATCGCTTGAAATTATTGGATTACAAAATGATAATCATAAGACAAGTAAAACATTTACATTTCTGATGAAATTTAATTAAATATTTCTTTTGAAGAGTAAGGTATCGGAAGGGTATTAAAATACAAGTTACTCGATATTGCGGTATCTGATGCTGATATGTTTTCATGTTTTGAGTGGAATACGAACTCATGAAAAATTATCTTAATTATCTTCCAAGCGCAATTCGAATCGTGTGAGATTCGAGAATATAATATAATATCTTTATAAATAGAAATCCAAATCGCGGTGTTATTGCATCGATACGCATTTGTGTTGTACAACAAGCCGGTTACACATACAGAATTATTAAATAACGAGATCGTTTGAAACTTTTTTTTCTCAAATTAACAGACAAAGAGTATATTTACCTCTCTGCAAAGAGTAAAGGATTAATTACATCACAGATTTTTCCTATTCATTATCAATATCATCGGTGTTTCGTTTCATTCTTTAATTATTTGAATGGTGCGTTTACGGTGTGTTTCAGAGCGCGTGTGAAGGCCGGCGTGAAGATCCTGGATGCTTCCTCCAGCAGCCCTGACTGGATCGTCGATAGCGATGTCAACGTAAAGAATACGGCAGCTACGTTCACAGCGCGACGTAAGGAGAACCCGTCGCGTGCACCGAGCACGTAAGTACATCATGTACTCTTTCAGAATAGCCCTGTCGCGCAATCTGCCCTTGTTAAGCTGGCATACGTCGGCGAGTTTAGAAAGACTCTTACTGGAATTGTGAACATGAGGGCGGTTAATGTAATGAGCAACTTAAATCCCTCGTTTCCGTTCGTTAAACCGAGAATACGAGGGAATTAAGTCTTGTTGCAAAGCGAATAAGACAAAAATTTTCGGGTGAACGAGCAAAAGTAAAGATCTGTTAATTTTTTCTTTCAATAATGCTTTCAAAACTTGACTTTTCTATTTTTACGCATCTTTTATATCAAACAGAAACTAACATTTAACCACTCAAATTATTAATATTAATTTTTTTAATTATAAAGTTTAAAGCTTTTTTCTATCATATACAAGACTGTGTCCATTTTTTTTACAACAGTTTTGGACGATTAATGAAGAACAGACAAATTTGTTTATTTGAGTATATTTATTGTGATTTAAAGAGTTTAGCTAACCACACAAGTAACAATATTCTAAATTATATTGCTTATGGAATCTTCTCGTGTGTTGTATTTTTAACGTAAAAGAAATATAGTATCGAAATTAATGCTGTCACACTGCAGGAAGATAGTCCGTTGATAACGTCGTTTGATCCAAGGTATCTGCTTCTACAGTAGTCGCCTTAGGCGTGCAATGGCGCTTCGTCTTTGTAGTCTTCTTTTTCTTCTTTTTCTTGTCATTCTTGGACCGAATCACTCGATTGTGCGGTTTGTCGGTTTGCTCTATGATACGCTGCGGTTGACTGACATCTTCAACTTTGTAAGCGCGAATAAAGAAAGGGGCCTCACTCCTTTTTTCAGATGACAATTCGCTCGTGGAATCTTCGGTTGACCGAACAAGACGATTCTTCGGTTTATTCCTTTCCGCGGAGGACGATTTACTCTCTTTCGAAGTATCAACGAGCGTTCTGACAAATCGATTTCTCAGTTTGTCCTTCTCTTCGGACGATGATTTACTCCCGTCTAAAGTATCTTCGACCATTCTGATAAATCGATTCTTCGGTTTGTTCTTCTCCTCGGACGAGTCGCTTCCGGAAGTATTCTCAGCCGCTCGGATAAATCGCGAGTTCTTCGGCTTGTTCTTCTCTTCAGATGACGATCCGCTTTCCGTGTTAACCTTGACCCCTCTGATAAATCGACCTTTCGGATTGTTCTTCTCTTCGAACGAGTTGTTCTCCGATGTATCTTGAACCGCTCGAATAAATCGTTCTTTCTGTTTATTCTTCCCTTCTTCGGACGATGATATACTTTGCGAAGTATCCTCTTTAACGTGTCTTGTTTTTCGTTTTCTCTTGTCCTCCGCATCGTCGTCGTCATCATCATCACAATTTTCTTCATTATTCTTCTTTGATTTCACGCGCCGTTTTTTACTTTTTTTACGATCATTATCATTGTCATCGCAGTCACACTTCTCATCGTCGTCGTCGTCGTCATCATCATCATCACAATTTTCGTCGTCATTTTTCTTCGCTTTTACACGTTTCTTACTCTTCTTACAACAATTGTCGTTGTCATCATCGTCATTGTCATCATCATCATCATCATCGCTACTGGAAGAACTGCTGCTGCTGCTGCTGCTGCTGCTACTGCTACTACTGCTGCTACTGCTGCTGTCATCGTCGTCTTTCTCAACCTTCCGTTTGCTTGCACGCCTCACGCGCTCAAGTTCCTTTATTTCTTCTTCCTGATCCTCGTCCTCCAAGGGCCTCCATTTGTCGCCGAGGTACAAGTCTCTTCTCGTACGTTTATCAGCATCCTTTTCCTCGCTAGATGAACTTGAACTGTCGGGCTTCTTTTCGTTTGCGTCAACGACGACATCGACGACATTGACGATCGGTGTCGTTGTCACTAAAGTCGTTAACGTGGTTAACGCGTCCTGATCCTGCACATCCTCCTGCACAGGGTATCCCTGGACGACGTGCGTAGCTGCAAGCCCCACGAGCAAACCCGCTAAACAAACTAGCGCGTTGCGACGCATAATCGATCATGTAACTCAGAAGGACAATTTATACTCGCGATGGCAGTCGAATGATCGCCTTATATACCGCAGTTGCGAAGCACTGATAAAGAAAAAAGTCATCGGGCGAGACGCGCCAATTGCTGACGTAGCGATGCGATGCGTGCTAAAATCGGCGGAGGAACAGTGGAATAAAGGCGGAAGGGGAGGCGGGGAATCCGCAAGCAAGACAAGATTCTCGTTATCGCCGTTAACCCGTCGGCGTCGATGGTCCGCTTTGATTCCACTTCGATTCGACTTCGAACTCCGGCAGCTTCGCGCACGCTTTCGCGAGATCGACGATTTGCACCCGCTTCAGCCGCTGATCATCGATCGCGCGAACACGAGCGAAGAGTTAACGCCACCCGGCACGCACGCAACGTGGATCAACGGCCGCGATAAAGGGATGGAGGGTGAAGGGAACTCAACTTCGCCGGCGGTTCCGCTTATCGAGATTCCACGCGGCGCGCGGCGCGCGCTGGTAGCGAACGCGACGGTTCTCGCATCGAGATCAGACCCGATACCTCGTGTGATACCGGCTCCTCATAGCTAGGCAAGTGGCTCGAGGCTGCAGAATAATTACTTTGAAATAACGTCGCTGCCTTCATCTCGATAAGATAAGAATCTCGAGAAGGCGTAATGAGCGACTGACGCTGCGAACGAGACGCTTACTAAGAGAGTGTTCAACAAAAAGAAGAAAAAAAAATCGTAAATTATGGATGGGGGCGTCGAAGAAACTCAACTCTCGATGGATATTATTAACTCTTTACCGAACTTATCGTCATCTTTGAAACTCGATGGCAATTTACACTTTCAAGTTGACTCGTGTAATTTCATGTTGCTTATCACGATATCCTTCGATAATGATTTAAATGCACTACTTCCTATTATTCTAGAACACAAATTACATACACCGTATTTCAAATCTACTGTGAACAATGCGCGACAATTTCTTACGAGTTAATTTTAGCCAAAAGCTGAAGGAGCGAAAATTGTTTTTCAACTTGAACTAAAAAAAAACTAATGATGAAATGTATCGTGTTAATATTCTTAGGAATTAAAAAAAACTATTAATAAGAATTTTTTATTTAGTCTAAAAATTTAAGTCAATTTTCAAGATTAGTTGGTATTGTATTTATTGTTAGCATCTAATTTTGTGTGGAATAAAAACACACCTTCACATTTTAATAGAATATCATATTTTTTTCACAATTTTCATACATACATACGTATAATTTTACGATCAAGAGATCATACATATGTATTTATTTAACGTCAAAAAGATATATTATTGGTACTAAATAATGTTACGTTTAATTAAATTCGATAAATGGGTATGTCTAATTACATTTACATGGTTATGAATATTTAATTGCGCTTTAATTCATAATTCTCATGAAAACTGCTCATTTTACGGTAATTTTAATAATCCGACGTCGTCCATTGCTCGTCGTAAAATATGAATGAGACGAGGAATCGCGTGTAGCTGAGAACAAATAAAGACGTTTTAGAGGAACGCTTTTAAAGCGTACATCGAGGAAAATACAAAGCCCGCGCGAGAAGATCGTTAAATTCTTGTAATGACGTACAATTTTCTGTGTTTGCGATTTAATAGCCGACTAACAGGCGAGTTTTCGTTCCTTTTAATTTCTGCACTCGTTCTCGCGAACCCATTTGGAAAAGAATGACATTAATTGTCGAAGGTATACTCACACGAGCGAACATGAACGAACATTCATTCGAATCTCCTTCATTAGGTGTGATACACAAATTCCGTGGAGTATTCACGACACTTTGAGCTTTCAGAGAATCGTCATTAGCGTCTTATTGTGAACTTATGAATTCCTATTCCATTGTTATTCTTTCTAACGTAATTATCTAATTTTTATCAGAAATTTTTGTACAAAGAAACTTTGTTTTACTTTTTGGAAAGTAGTCTTTTAATTTTTTGCGTGGATGTCGCATTTCAAAGATTATTGTTGTTTCCTTTTCTTAGATCCGCGGAAGAAATAATGACGATGCTGCTGGAGGCCAGCGAGGAGGGCATAAGCGGAAACTGGGACGGCGGTAGGATCGTATGGAGTGTGCGTTATGCGCTCGAGGGCGAGGAGGAAAACAGCTCGCAGTTGACGGGCGCTGATCAGTTACAACAGCGAATGCAGCAACGCCAGCTGCAGCATCATCATCATCATCATGTTGAGAGACGGAAACTGCAGGCACGGCTGGAGATACAGAAGGACGATATACAGGCGGTGCTTCCGATCTCCAAGGTAATACGCGATTCTTCTAGCGGTATAAATGTTAATTTCAAGTTTATACACGCGAGCGAAAAAATTAGAATAAAATGTGAAGCGCCGATGTGAATATTTTGCATCACCAAGAATTTTATCTTCGTTCTCCATTTTTATCTCCGACATCGGTCAAAAGTTTAGACGAAATAACCAGGCACTAAAAATTCTACAATTATAGTATCGCCCTCGTACGTGGAACATTATTAGATACGTAACTTACGTATATACGTATATATCTGCAAGATATCTCACTTTTTACACATTATTTTTTAACGATTCTTTGATCAGTTTCGAGTCAATTTTTTCTTAGCAGAAATATCAAGACTAGTAATCCTTTTCGTGCTACTGAACAAGGAAGCCTTTTTGCAAACTGAATTCCAGAAGTTCAAATGGATTACAAAATTCCATTCTTACACAGTTAAATAGAATACTAATTTGAAGTTTACTTACAAAAATATATAATACTAGAGACTATAATACTGCAAAAAGTCATAATTCAAGAACTTTTTAAAACGATGTCGTAGGAAAAGTAGTTGAAGGATTTTTTAGATTTCGACGTTCTTTCTTCAGTTATGATTATTTTCATCGCGACGATTTTCGTCTCTTGCACCTCGTACTGCGTACTTTGTCGGTGAAAATCCCTCGGAAAAGAGCTAACTCGAACGACGAGAACGATCAATACGGTCACGTATATCGATCACCCCGCCGCGCGAGAATCTGTTTCCACTCGGTCGGCCAATCTACGATCCTCGCGAGCACCGAGACAAGAGAGAAAAAGGAAGGAGAGGCGATGAGAAAAAGGAAAAGCTCCGTGAAGAGAGAAAGAGAAAAAGGGAGGAAGAGGACCGACAAAGGATAATGCTTTTCCCTCTTTGGCTCCCACGGCGAGCACTCTGATGCTTTTCTCTTCGGCTTTTCCGCGCCCGCGCTTTCACCATAACGGCGATATTTCTAGTTCGTGGCAAAATTCCATCGATACCGCAGAGTCGATCGCCAGAGCTACGTACACCCATTTTGATAACGGCAGCGACGCATCTGCCGTAACAACGGATCGTAATGAAATTTTCGATTGCCACACGTTCGAGCGGTATCGGCGCATTTCCGCGTTCCTTTACAAAGTGAAATGTACGTAGAGCGAAACATTAATTTTCTTATTTTTTGTAAGAAAAATATACTAGCGACTATTTTCTTAATTAGACCGTAACTTATTTTCTAGCGAAGTCTCATCGAATTTTATTTAAAAAATTTGAAATCGGTGATAAAAGTGCCTGTAGTTATGTCTGATATAGTCAAACGCGGTTTTGATAAATCACTTTTTAAGCCACAACAACAAGCAATTAGGACACAAGCCTCTTGGTATGTATATTAGATCTGACGGGTCCACACTATCTATGACATGCTCGCAATTTCCAGTAACACGACACAGCAGGTGCATAGTACACAACTCTGCGTATGAAAGTCAATATGAAATTACGTCGATGACTAGGCACATTCACCCGATAGAATCTTAGATGATTAATTAACTAAGAAAAATATTTCATCCCGCTTCTCGGACAATAATTACTGAAGAATCAAAATCGTGTATAAAACGGTCAATGACAAGTTTATATGATATCTTTTTATAATAGCGCCGGTATGTCTGCGAAATCATATTCTTTAGACAACTTTGCAAGTGAATTCTATTTTAGTGCAAATTTTATTTTAATTTTTTAATATTATTTTTAAAGACATAAAATTTATAAACTTTACACACTGCGACGACTGATTTTTATTGATATTTTTGCTAAAGCCTCATCTTCAAATTAACTGAAGGGTAATTAATATTTAATAATTCTCTCTGCTTAGTAGATGATATTATAAGTTATTAATTTAATCCTGCGGATTTGTTATATCTATGCGTTATATCGAATTTGACAAAGTCGTCGGTGAAGTCGATCTTAAAATCTAGAATCGCAATATTGGCGGATAAAGCAGGGCAAAGGTCAAAGAAAAGAGGTCTCGCACGAGGTCTCTTTTAATTAAAAACTTCACTCGAGTCTCGCGCGTGGAAGGAGCTGCAATTAGAGTAAGGATAATCAAGAAGCGCAGACAGAGTTTCCGACAACTTCCCGCGAGCGAGCGAGCAAGCGAGCGGGCACGCGGCGCCTTCAAAAGGATATGTAAACGAATTAATTATCTAATTTATCAATTAGCGACCTCCGACACGCGCGCTTGTTTTCTCTGATGAAATTTATCAACGTAATAACCCGTGTATTGTGCATATTTTACGCCCAGTAACGTAAAATCTTTGCACCTCTCTTGTTTCTCCCCCGTCAACCTCTTACCATTCGCCGTCGATGAAACATCATCCTACGTTGAAAATGTTTTTAATAAACTCGCAAAATAATCTCACCGATCTCGAAAATATCTGGAAAGTAACTAAGTAACTGCGTGCTTTATTCATCTATGAAAATATAATTTTACGATCCTGGAAGTTGAACTGCGTGCTCAATTCATACATCAACCTTTGTACATTGCTGCTTGCTGCATATACTACACTTTTGAAACTTACTCGCAACGAGTCAATCTGTTAAACTATTAAAAAGAACAAAACGGAGCAAATGTGTAGCTGAAAATAAAGACGACATGCATTCTCTCGTAAAGAATATATTAATTACGTACAACACACAAGTCTAGAAATATATTATAGTGTCTCCTTTTCTTTAAAATAGAGGTACGAACTTGTGAATTATATAAAAAATTACGGTTCTAAATTGTCTAAATCTGATCAATTTAATTTGATCGAAATATTTGTCGCTTTTTTTAAATCTCTCATGGGAGATTTGCTGAAGGATAATTCAATAGAATCCCAAATTGAAAAATCTCGCAATTGAAAAATTGACATTTCTCGCGGAGAATAGAAAGTAAACTAGAAATGTACGATAAATAAAAAAGTTTTTAGCCTGATTTCTGAAACTCTTAATTAATTACGCGCCGTTAATCGCGTCTCAGGCTATTATTAGCCCGGTATTGTCGCGAATGATTAATATAGAAAGTTAGGAAAGAAGGTGCCATTCAATTACAAATTTTCATAAAAGCAGATTGACTTTAATCCTCGGATGTTTCCAAATGAAAGTTTGAAAAATTCAAATAATAGAAAAATGTCTTGAGTAAATTTTAATTAAGCGTTGTTGCAAAGGATTAGGATTTTTTTTAATTATACGTATAAAAGAAGAATTATGTTGTTCGAAGATATAAAAAATAATAAGAGAAATTTTTGTTATGGATCTAAGAATTGAAAATCGTCGCAAATAGTACGATCTTGGACTTTTTGTACTCTCTATTAACGTTCTATATGTATATACTTACATCACGCGATGGAAACTGAATCAAAAGATCGATGTATGTAACCGGTGATTCCTCTCAAAGGATTTCTCGCGTCTCTTTCGCGAACGACGCATTCTGCACGGTGAAATACAAAATACAAATACGAGCGCGTAGTCCGCGTAGTGGTGGTCTCGTAAATATTTTCGCGAGTCTTGATACGGATGAGAAAATATTTAACGAAAGAAAGGGAAGGAGCCGCAGTTCGCGTTCGAATGTAAACCCCACCCGCTGCTTTTATCATTGCAAGAGAGCATGACGCTCGTCCACGCGAGCGATATAGTAGTTGGCTGGGGCACATACACCCCAACGTGGCGTCAGGGATTTAAATTCCCTCGCTGCAATATCCGAGCCGTTTGATGTTCCTTCCAAAGCCCGCCAGTCTGTATGGACGGAAGCGAACTTGGAAATAGCTTACTAGTCTGGCCGACCGACCGACCGACCGACCCTGCCCAACCAACCCCTTTGCGGAGCTCCCCCATTGACGACGCTCAACTAGTGTAAAGTACACCGACGCGGACGACGCGTCCACGTGAACGTGTAAACGTGGGAATTAATCTCCCACGTGTACGAGCAACATCGTGGCAAGCTGCAAGAACAAGTCCTCTCGCCAGTTGTAAAATAACTACAGTCCACGAAAATCCGTTATGAGTTGCTTTTAAACTTTTTGCGATTTTACGATGTTAAGTCGTTAGATTAAAATTAATCGGTTATTTCGCAAACGCGGGAAGTAATTTATTACGATAATAACTTTTTTTATTTTAGAAAAAATATATAGTATGTGCTATTAGAAAAGATAGTTTCATCGGGTTAAACAGCGAGAAGACTCTTCGTTATGGTTGAGACAAGCTTTGAAGTTCTGCCTTTTGTGAAAGGTCAACAACTTCTGCATGCTTTTTCTGCGAGAAGTAAAATCAAACAAAATTAAAATGAGATATAATATTGTTCTATTTTTTCCTAATTTTATAGAATAATTAAAAAATGATTATAATGATCAGTTTCGAATTGTATAAAATATATTGAGTGTTTACCATAAAAATTGAGTTCTTTCCTAGAGTTGGTATTTTTTTGCATTTATTCATTTTATTTTAAGATGTTTATATATATGTTTTTTGGGAGAAAGATAAATTTAATATTTTTCTATTCTGTTTTGCATATTTCTGTTTAATTTATATTTTATGAATTTTATGTTTCCGGCGGTTCATATTTTTTAATATCGCTTACCGCACCTTTTGTCTTGTCACGACGGTTAGGGGAATAAAGTTCGAGGCAGAATAGATAACAGTTATGAATAATGGATAATGGCTCTATCAATGAAGGTTACAGAGATGCATATATTAAAATATATGCAAACTTTCATCACATACTATTAAAAATAGGAATAGGAGTTTAAGCTATGAGTTTCTCTTCGGCAAGCAAGAGGGAACGTTTTATGTTTTGCTTCAGAACTGGGAGGTGATGAATACGGCAGTGTTGACAGGGCGTCAGGTGTCGCAGGGGATGAAGGTTTTCATCGTGAGTCAAGCCGGCACGGTCGCCGATGTCACGCTGCAGTCGTCCTGTCATTCTGAGGACGAGAGTGTCCTCAAGGTAATTGCTTTTTAATTTATCTTCAGCACTCACCGAGATTCCTAGGAGTTTAATTGAAGAAATCTCGAAATCTCTTATATACCGCTACCGTGTGTAGAAATAGCTGTTTTTTCATTTCTATTGCTAAGGACTCGTGTCCGATAACTTATAAGATTTTATGTATGTTTTATTCGTATATAGGTATGTAGAACAAGAATATTTTGTCACAATTATTCTACATATCGTTGTTCGAATTTGTGAAATTGGATATATTTATATATAAATTCATTTTTCTTTTAGTGCTGACCTGAGTCCATTCTTTACAAATGGAAATGGAGTCAGTCATACCTATATATTATAATACGTTACGATCTATACAGCAATATTTAAATTTTATAATGCGTCATTTAAATCCTAAATGCACGAGAATAATATCCAGGAGTTTCAAACTCCTAACACCTCGTATAATCGGCGGATTAAATGACGCCTTCGATGCCCCAATACCATGCACTTAAACCGTGCATTACGAACTACTGTAGTTTAGGATCAAACTACATTTAATACCCGATCGTTATCACGAATACCTAAACCTAAACTCGCAGGTATCGTCCTCGTGCAGTAGCGTGTACGTAGATGGTTCGGAGATCCGGGGCTCCAGCAACGCATCGGTACTCGTCAAATATGGCACGTATACCGGCTTGGCGAGATTCACCGTGTGGATGCCCGAGTTTCCACTGGAGGTGAATGTCGCTGACACGCGGTTGAACCAGATAAAGGGTTGGAAGGTACCGGAGGAGCACGTGGCAAGTACGAAGAGCAAGCGGAGCTTGCTGAACGCAACGCAGGTCGAAGAGAAGACGGAAGTTACCTCGACGTCGATAATGCCACCGGAAACAGCGCCGGTGACCGCGCGAGCGAAGAAGAGAAGCGCCGTCGATCCGGAGGAGTCGATAGAGGACTCGTCTATGGACGTGGACGATCCAGACGGACTTCTCGAGGAGGACGAGCACGAGGAGCGGTTCCGATCCAATGGGAACGATCACGGATGGGACACGATCAACTCTATCGATCGAAATCTGTCCCCGGCTAATTGCAGATTGCGCTTCCAGCAGAGTCCGGTTGAGGTGCATGCCCGATTTCTGGCGACCGATCACGACTCGGGCAGGGTCTCGTACTTCGTCAGCCGGCGCACCTGGCTGCGAGTTACCGACCTCGTAGCCGGCATGCTGCGTGTCTCCGATCTTAGAATAGCGACGCTTCTTCAAGGTAGACTGGTCCAGGGACGCGGGATAGGTCGCACGGAGGTGCAGGTGCTGTCACCAATCACCGGTAGGGTCATCGGCGCGAAAGAGATCAGAGTCGCCAACGACCGCGTGTCTGTGACGCGTCTGTCCGTCCGGGTGGTGTCCGGACTTCAACTCAGTATCAGTCCCGATACCGCGATCGAGAACGGATACGTCGCCGAAACCTCGGTTACGAGAAGATTGACCGCCCAATATCAGGTAAATGTAGATAACTGCAATATTTTTGTTGCTTGTGTAGGACCTTTAAATGTATCTTGAGAAAGAGAGCAATTTGCCAATTTAGAGAAGTTAGTTAAAAAGCAATTGCAGAGTTTAAAAATTTGGTATTTAAATGTTAAGAAATTTTGAATTTAAAAAAACCGATATAAAATAAATTAATTATTTTTAGATATGATATATATTAATATTGACCTTTTTTTTAAGTATAAAAAAGAGCTTTAAAGGACTACAATTGTAAAATGTTACATTGTGTTGACCCACTAAATTTTGAAGAAATCAATATTATATTTACCTCGAGGATATATAATGTATATTTCGTAATTAAAACAAAACTATGATGCATAAACAAGTATATTTGACGCTGTTATTGTACCAATAGGAGGGACTGCTGGACATTGACGTAGAGTTCTCGGACAGTACCCGTACACCCCTCAGGGAAATCGCTGTGAGTGATTATCATTTACTGGTGGAGAGTCTGGACCCGGAAGTTGTGGCGTTCGCACCGATGGTTGCTTCCCATCATCCACGGGTAATCGCGGTCGGGGAGGGCCGCGGCGACTTGCTGCGCGTCAGTTTACAGCTGGCCGACTCCTGCCGATTATCCGGCAGACGTTCAAGCAAGGGCTCTCAGAGGACGACGGCCGCCGCGTTGGCAAGCGCATCGGCCAACGTCGAGGTAGATTTCGCCTCGAGCGAGGTGCCCAATCGGCCGGAATTCGTTCAGAACGACGGCGGGGGCACCGTCGGTTCTCACCATCACAGAGAACGTAAAACCGGCCGGGGCGAAATGGCGTCCGATCTACACGACATCCTCATCGGTAAATAGATCCTGTTCCTCTTTGCCGCTTTCTGTCTTTCTGTCTTTCTGCCTCGCTTCTTTCGCATTCTCTTCACTTTTTCTGTTCTCTTCTACGCTTTATAACCGTCACGTAGCGCACAGTATGCATTTTGTTCCGCATTTCTTAGCGGAAAACTTTCTTCACAGCACCGTTTGGCTTGTAAAAAGTTCCACCTGCCTATTTATGCGTGATCCCCACGGTTTCCGTCCAGCCTTCCGTAACTGATAGCCTTCCTCCTTTGCGCTGAATGTCAAATGCGTCTAGCTCTAAGAATAATTTGTGACGTAACGCGATCTTACTACGAGTCATTGGAGAATTTTGTTACTTTTATTATTCAACGTGAAATATCTATTGTAATCTGAATACTCTTACGATTTACGAACAATGATAAATTTGATCAAGGAAAAGTTGGCTCCAAATTTCTTGATTCAGAATCCGCGTGAGAATTAGAAGATGAAAACCTTGAAGCGTTCACGCGATTCTTTTTCTTCCTTCTATCTCCAAGTAATTCCAAGAGTTGGAATTATCTGGACAGTATTGTACATCATAGTATAATGTCAAGTCGTTCATCATAGTCCAATTGCCGCGCTGAAAGTATAGACGCACGTTCAGTATCCTCGCGAACCTTGCACATCCGACAGCATGTCTAGCCGCTGTCTAGCTGAAGGCATCAATTAAGGGAAAAAGATTGTCAGCGGCTCTGAAACTCAGCACAAACGCCCCGTCTCACTCTGTCCTCTCTCTCTTTCTCTCTCTTTGTTTTTTCTGTGCAAAGGGTTACCGCTGAAAGACGAGAAAGACGGGCACGAGCACGAGCACGAGCCTTTGGTGCAGGCACGGCAGCATCGCACGGCTATAGCTAATGGCATGTCTTCAGGGGGTATGGGCGGCGTCGGCGTGCGTCACCACGGCGTCGGGGCGCGGATGAGCCCGCTCGAGATCGGGATGTACGTGCTGCTCGCGGCGTTCTGCTTCGCGATCGTTGTCTTTGTCGTCTCCTGCGTGGTGTACGCCAGCAAATTCAAGCCCCAGCCACCGGACTCCCCGTTGACCGGTGCGGCCGTTCCAGTGCTTTCTGGCGCGGGTGCGAGGGCTCGCGCCGCCGCGAATCAGCTGGCGTCTGGCAGACGACCGCCACGTGAATCGACCACCAACGCACACGACTGGGTATGGCTGGGCAGAGCGACTCTCGAACGAGCTGCCTGCGGTCCGCAACAGGTACATACGTCGGTTTGAATTCGATGATTCGTGAGTGAAACCGTGAATGAAGCCGTCGATAATCATTATTAAAACTAATTTCAATATCCTCAAATACTGGCTAGATAATTAATTGCACCATTAGATGTAATTACGTTAGTCTATTTTGTGAATCAATGAGACCAGAAAATCAGATTTTCGGAAGAAGAAAACGTTTTTTATTGCAAATTTGATTGCGCAGGCGATTAGTGATACACATTAATTTGTTAACAAATATATAGAATAATATTTCTTCTGATTATGGTGAAATTTTGAAATCTCCAAACTCCAGCATGAGTGTCAAATATTCAATAATAATAGCCATAAAATTATTACTAAAGGAGGATTACTAAAGAATTAAAGAATAACAAATCAAATTTTGAACAAACGTAACATCGATAACGATATAACGGTTCAACGAGTACATCCAGGATTAATCCGATAATTGAAATCAATTCGAGTTTTCTCTCAACGAGATTTGATGCTGTAAATATCTTTACGCATTTCGATAACCCAGTGGCAACTTGTTTTAAAAACAAAACAAGCGGGATTTTGTTGGATCAATTTGATTGAAAAAAAAAACTCGGTTTGTGTTACAGGTGCGCGTAACGAGTAATCCGCTGGCCGGTGAAGGCGAACCCGAGGCCGAATTGGGCACATGCTTCGACAATCCGAATCACATCGAGCTACCGTCTGCCAATCAGTGGTCCAGTAGCGGTACCAGTGCCATCGACACTACCACTTATTCTAAAAAGGATAGAGTAGCGCGAAATAGTTTCGCGGCAAAATCCGCGGTCAAGCCATCCGCAGTGATACCGCCTACTACGGCTACGACGGCGTCAACAGCGGCATCGATGGTAGCTCCGATAATGACCGCGCGGAACGAGTAATTATGATTGAACGTTATTGCCCTTCCTAATGCGGAAGATTTATTCTTCAGAGACAAGTTATATAAATATGTCTTCTAGCAAGGAAAAAAGTGATATCGAAAAAGAAATTCCTTATAATAACGAATCGCATGATATTTGATGTAAACTTTGCGTAATACTTTTTAGCTTCCAACAAATTAACATTACCTATATCCACATTACCAGCTTCGCGAGTGCGTAAACCTTATCGCGAATTTTTTTTACAGCAACGATGATATTCCTCCGCCTTTGCCGCCACACGGGGTGCCGGTCGCAAACTCGACAACGGCAACTACGGCGACCACGACGACGGTCGGCACGAACAACGTGAGCAACGGCAATAACGAAGATTATAAACCGCCGGTACCGCCACATAGGAACACGGGAGTGGGCGTGCGGCTGCCGGAACCGCCGCGGAAGCATCGCCATAGGGCGTCCAGTGGTGGCAGCGGTGGCCATCATGGAAATAATCATCGGCACAGTAGCAAAGCACCGCAGCAGTCAAATCATCATATAGTCAAGTCGCACGGGAAAACTAGAGTGGACAACGCAAACAAACAGAATGGTGAGGACGAGGAATTCATAGAATTGGTGAATCACGACGAAAGCAATAGGCACGCGAAGGATGCCGGGAGATCCCGGGAGATCAAGAGGGCGACCATAGTCGGTAATCCTATGTACTCGTCGTTCTCCACCTCCGCCGTAGTATCCACCGTCGTCTCTACCGTAAACTCATCTACTCCTACTGGCGGCGCTGCCTCATCCACCACAACATCTCCGCCGTCTTCATCACCGTCCGCCTCTTCCTCCTCATCCTCCTCTAGCTCCTGCGCCTCATCCTCCTCCCAGGAGCAAGAGGAATCGGTAGCGCTCGATGACCTTAATCTGGGTATGGACTACAATCAGATCATGCAGTACTTCGACAACCTGAAAGAGTCGAATGCCTAGGTGAGGCCGTTCGACCTTTTCGAAGGTCGAGCAGTAGTCAACGTCGATACGGAACACCGGGATCCTCGTTAGTAGATATAACGAGTACGTCGAATTGTCGCTTCTCCCGTTTGAGAATTCGCTCTCGCGGGAACGAGATTTCGCTATTATCGAGAACGATGATCCTGGATATTTCGTATTTTAGACTATAATCTAGTCAGCTTCCTAGCACATCATGAGTAACGCGCAAACACATACACATACGCTCATATTGACGAAAACTTAAGAAAGGGATAATTCCTTCGCACACGATTCATACAGTCTCTCGACAATTTGTTACGACCGCTAGCAATTTTTGGGCGCAACGGGTAAAAGTTCCTCAAGTACGATATAATTTGCTGATATATATATTCGTATTTTATCGCATCGATACGTAAATAACGATACGTAAAATGTAATGCGCGATAATAAGATGAAGCGATTGTGTATTACATCAATAGTTTATATTATAGGCGCGGCAAAGATGCATATTTTTACTATATTTTTTTACCATTTTTACAAATTATTGTTATCAAATCGATTCAACTTTGAGTATCTTTCTCTTCTTCTTTCTTATGCTAATACTTTTGCTATTTTTATTTACGAAATATTTTCTTTGATGACTTTAAATCTTGGACTGATAATATTATGTTTAATAGATTTAATCTCTATCGTGTTTATATTTTAGTACACATGCGAAGTGTAGTATTCGAGTATCGCGACTGCGAAAACTTGCTGGCGTAATAAATAGTCGGAGTACTGTTTGTACACGCAAGAGGCTTTACAAAAATTGACTGTCGGTGGCCGGTGGGGTAGATAGATTGCTCGCTCGATGACGAAAGCGTCACGCGGCATTTCGACGTTTCGTTTCTCGCTGCGAGCTTTCCTTCATTTCGTGCAGGATCGTCGAAGATCCTCGCTCTTGCCCCCGTGCCATCTTGATCTCTCGCTCGAGCCCTTTCTGCGCTACCACGGTTCCTCCCCTCGTCAGGCCGCAAGAAAACTAGCGTCAGACAATTCGAGGTGCTTTGTATTTCGATCGCGCGTGCATCCGGTAACTTTCACAAATATTTTTGCATTCTTTGCGTCGAGTTTTGTGCCATAAACTAGCTGTATATCTAATAGCAAGTTCCTTCGAACAATTCTAAATTTCCCGATTTTTTTATTCAAAATTCACGGAGAGTAATCCACAGGATTTTTACGAAAATCTTACGTTTATCTTAAGCGTGCAATTTTTACATTTAACAATGGAAAGCGCAAAGAGATATATATGTACTTACCCTTGAATCTACCATGGATATAAAAAATTGATTGACGTTTTGATGTATACGGAGAGACAAAAGGAAAGTAAAATGTTATACTACTGCGTGTCTCTTCTTCGTTATTTCTGTCAATGTTTAATTTTTATTCAATACTCGCTTCACGTGCGATGCCGTCAACGGTGAGCTCTTTTAGTTCGCCAAACGACGGACTGTCAATCAGTTAGTCGAGATCGATCCGTATGCAAGGCGCGATCGAAGTACGACGAAGCGTTCACTTGCGACCCGATCCAGTTGCATTGGAGGACACATATTTATTCGGTCGACCGTACGTCGTAATGTTTGTAAATTTTGCTTTGTAAGACTGTGTACATATATATAAATATATATATATATAGATGCGATAGAGCGCGTGTTAATTATCGACTTACAGATTTAAAGTTACATTTGTATGGCTAATAGAGAATCGCGAATCGTTCCACGCGTCGTTCGACGAGAAATTCCTTCGACTTCATATCGAACGAGAGAAAACGTCGACGACGAAATACGCGTATACGTTATACACTCTACGATGCTCGAACGCTACTCTCTCTCTGATATCGCTTTTGAATTACCCTTCGTCCCTCGAGACTCCACAATCGTTTTAAATACGTCGCGCTCTCGGCACTTTTTATTCTGCCGAAAATATTTTCATCACGTGAATGAGTCTACACGCGTGTACGACATCGTTGAAGCGAGATTGGTATCTGAGTATATGAAGCATCTTGACATTGATACCTAATTATAACGTATCGACACATATTTGGGTACAGCATCGAGATATCTTAATTAAGTGCGTTCTTGCTTTAAACGTTTGTATCTAGGTATTATATCTGTTACAGGATACTGTAACGTGTGTATATATATATATACTTGCCATATCAAGTGTATAATTGTATATTTACCGTAACAATATTATCCGAAATATTGAAGTCGATTGTACGGCATGAAGAAAATATTCCTTCGTTTTGTAACATATTTATTCAATTTAGATTTTATTTATGATCATTAACTTGTCGCAATGTTTTAGCAATATTCGGAATATGAAGAATGTGTTTCGAAATTTTTAATGACTGTCTCATATTATATATGTATACTTAGGTGCTATTTCAAAAAAGATATGTATTATTACGCGAACACATCTTTAGCGTGTATCCGCATTTCTACCTAGATACAAAAAGAAAATATATAGCCGATACGTTTGTTGAAAGTGTGTATAAACTAAGTGAATATTATTGTTTATAACTGGCTTGTAAAAAAACAAACATAAATTTATTGTTTACGTTGAGCAAGTGAAAGATAATGGAGAAACTATTTTTGAGACAATTTTTCGAAATGGTCAAATTGATTAAAAATTGACCGATTATTCTCTTGCACACTTAATAATTAATTACTTTCGTTTAGGTATATGAATAAAAGTGAAGTGAATGTTCTGATAAAAAATATGTAAATATAGAAACATGAAGCAATAGCATATTTTATAATATAAATTTTATTTTTTGTAGTGTGATTTATTCTGTTATATCCATTTCATTCGTATTTCATTCGAACGCTTTACCTCAATAAAATATGTAATTATCGAATGCTACTATAAAGCCTAAAAATACTTTTTAAAGAGAATAATCTGTGGATAGTCGAGACATGTTCACTTAGTCTATATGTATTTTCTCTCCGTACTTGTCACAGCGAAGAGAAAGAAAGAGAAAGAAAAAAATCGTTTGTTCTTCCCAATTGATTAGAATAGTTACGAGTTCACCTACAGTTGTTTTCCATAATAAAATTGGTTATCGCGAAGCGAATGAAACGAGGCTGAGACAATTTAAGTGTAAACGACCTACTCCAAGGATCAGCCAGGAAACTTATAGCTATGTATGTATCTAAAGTGTAAGGACTATGGTGTCTAAGTATGTATGTAACGCTATAAGTTGTGTGTCAGCACATCGCGTGGGACAATAGTGATTTAATCCATCGGCGGCGAACGGCGTTCGACGAGCAAACGATCGACGGCGCCTTGTTGTCGTAAAACACAGCGAAATGAATATGTTTACATAGCTGCGTAAACATTGAGAAAGAGTCGGAATAATGTGAGAGCGTTCCGCCGAGAATCTAGTCTTATAGCATAATTATTATATATAATACATATATATATATATATAGAGATAAATATATAAAATATTAATCAATGCGATGTACGTTGCCTTTCGCCCGATGATAATACGTATCTTACGAATGCCCCGCGGTCACCGTCGATGCGTCAAGCTTAATGTACATATAATCGACCTTTAACGGATATGGCAAAAACGATTTACCCATTTGGATGTTCCTAAAACCGAACAAAAAAGATATACTAACATATATTCGAAAATTAAACGCATAGAAAAAACAAATTAAGTGAAAAGATGTTTTTGTTAATAATGACGAGAAAATTCGTGCTGGTTGATATGATGTGGGCACTCGGCACACCAGTGGCTTAAACTCGCATAAAACAAAGAAATAAATATATAGTCTCATATCACATTATACAGAATTCCACCATATCAGTTAAGGTTGAATAGTTTTTGAACCGATTGCAAAAACATATTCTTCTATCCGATAAAACTATCGATTCTTTATGAATTTTTCCTGAAACTTAATCCAGATGTATCCAGAAGTAATCTAGATCGGGTTAAAAAGCAGCTACCTTACAAAATTACGAAAATCTCATTTATCTACTTTATAATATGAAATCTATAGATATTGTTTTCTGCAATCGGTTCTCATTAAGAACGGCTCTTGATAATATATATACTCTTCTATAAGCGAAAAATTGGAAGTGACTTTCAATAGCGACTCACTCAAGAGTTTTGCTTAAGAAATCTAAATAGCTCAAAAGTATACTGAAGTTTATATTCGTATCTCACATTTGACACTTAATATTGCCTTTGGAAATAACATATATATATATATATATATTATAGTTAAGGAATACGATACTAAATCTGATACCGTAACATTTTCCAGCGATAAAATTAACAGTACTTTTTAATAATTAACAGTTATTCGGATTAACTCTATGCAATTGTACGATCTTCACATATGAGATAAATAAGTCAAATCTAGCTGAATGCGAGATACGGGTATTTCAGCTTCAATTCTAGTTAATTGCTTTGTTCTTTTTCGTTGCTCTTTCTTTTTATGTGGACGAAAAAGCGAAATTCAACGGTGAACACGGTGAAAACATGTACGAGTCGATCATATCCAGTATCAAGCGAAACAGGCGCGCGCTAATCGTTCGTATATATATGACTATTATCTAACGATTTTGATATAAGGACACTTTTGGTGATTATCATGATGCCATAGCGTTTACTTATTGTTAGTGTTACTGAGAGTGATCGGAGTCAGTGGCTTGTATGTTAGTATACATCGTCGCAAGGCGCGCATACACATACATACACACATACATACACACATGCATATATATTAGACAAAATACTTGTGCACATATGCACTTCCAGTTCCACGTCATTTCGACAAAAGACTTGCGCTTCGTAATATCAACATACTTCTCGCAAAACTAGGCATCGAGACATCCCTTTAGACATCCCTTTTAATGGAATCCAGTGATTCCCTGTAAGATTTTTGTTATATCGCAGGAGGGATTTCATAGTTGTGTGTTGTAACAACTTCTCGTCATATCCAGTTTTCTCATTATATTTATCCTAGTTCCTACCAAAGCTTTTTGTACTTTTTTGTTTTTTTAAATTTTCTTTACTTTTTACTTTTTTCTTTCTTTTTTACCTTTTTTATCCTCCTGACAAAGAAAGTTAATAGATCAATTAACACATGTCTATATTAGTATTTCTTGACCATTCAATTTTATTTTTTTTTTTTTAAGTATTCGATCGTTTGGGAATCACTGGCAATCTCTTTGAAGATTTTTTTATCCCCGCATTTATTCCACGATTCAGCAAATTCTACGACAATTCCTATCTACGACCAATGTAATAAAAGCGACAGTAAACGCGCTTGTCGCATATGGTCCTTCCAATCTTCCCTCTTTCCTGAACTCCTGCTGATTTGGAGAGGTATGACATATAAATGCATCGCTGACTCTGCATCCGCGCACATTCCTCAAACACCCCATTAATTTTAAGTGTGATAAATGCGGAACTGAGAAGAAAGGAGGGAAAAAAGCAAAGAAAGCGATAATTAGTAATTACTATAACTGCGCTCGCGACGACGACGCTCGAGGACGTTGACGATGGCGGTGGTGACTGCATCTACGATGACGACAATATTCGACGCGAGTGTCCTCCGAACTGAACGATTTTGAAAGAAAACGATTATAGTGCAGAAGTTTGTTGATGATTTCAACTGTCCCCCGATGAGACGAAGAGTAAATTCTGAAAATTTTATTTATATGCGACAACATGCAGGAAATTTTTCATGAAAAACTATCTCTAATCCATTTTAAATCTATATCACTTCACGATAAAAAAAATCTTTTTTATAATACTCTCCGTAATACTTACAATTATGAATTAGTTCTTGTTTTACAAAAATAAAAACTGGATTTGAGAAAATTTTAAAAGAAGCAATTTTTTAATTGCACGTTGAAAGGACTATAATTCTGCATTTTAATAATAATCAAGAATTTCGCACTAGCTTTCTGTCAACATTTCTTACAAAGAAATCGTCAATCTTCCTGGGTCTGAAAGTTCGGGGACATCTTGCTCGTTTATACTGTCGCAAGCATATAGTATCAGCACAAGATATCGAAGTCATTCCATGATGCCAGATGACATTTCGGCACTTTATTAGAATAAACCTGTGAGATATAATAAATCTTTTCTGTGAAAATGTGTTTTATCAGATATTCTGATAGATTTAATCGATTCTTCTAAAATAATGTTTTTTATTTTCTTTTTTAAGAAACAGAAATAAATAGAATATTAAAACTGATTTATCTTCTTTTTCTTTACTTATTTAAAAGCGGAATATTATAGTTTATAAGATCCATTTTTTTCCCGAGGTTGTCATTCACCGCAAGTTTATTCAAATAAAATATGGAGAGAAAAAAAATGATATCTCTAAAGCATTATTGCGTACGGAACTCTGGAATGACCCTCTACTCTCATTAGTAAAAATATTATTATCATCATGTCTATTATACTATATACTACTATTGTTACTTGTATGTACTACTATCATTATATATTATTGCCATCGTTGCTGTTGCTGTTATTGTTATTAAGATTGTTGCTGCTGTTGCTACTGCTGTTGCCATCGCCGCGTCGATCGCGCGTGTACCGGAGACATGAGGTGTCATTGACGTTGTCGATTGTCGTTGCCGTTATCGTCATCGTGGCCGTAGCCGTCGTCCCTATCGACATCAATGTCGGCGCCGCCGATATGCTATAATTAATAAAACAATAAGATACGACTATCGCCTACTCAATGTACAATATGTAGTATTTACCTGTTGTTACCATCAAACCGTCATCAAAGATATATAAAAATATTGTAATTGTAACATATCAAGCTTCTCATATCACTAAGCCCTTTCTCCCTAAAACTGGCCTGATACTCTCGTTCGGTTATAACGAAATTGATGTTTAGTCGGCGATCTACTCGAAATTTGGTTCTTTCCGTACTGGAGTTTATAAAGAAAGAAGAAAAGTCGACGTGAAAACTAAATTATTAAATAAATTTAAGATATGTAATTACAAGTACGCAGCATATATACTTAAAACTTTCGTTTAACTTTTGTAATTAATTATTTTGTAATTCTGATATAAAGCAATATAGTACGTATATATATAAAAAATAAATTATCACTCGATGTGTGTACATTATATATTGTTCTTTAGTTCAGGCAATCTCAGAAAGAAGCGTCTTCTAAGTTTATATTCCGTAGAAAAAATTATTGCTTTTATTAATAACCCATATCCGAGATTATAATTTCTATTTCTGATTTAATTAATGCGAAACGCAATCTCTTGCACGAAATAAAATAGTATATATTTTATTTTGACGGATCAAAAATAGAAAAAGTACTAAAAAATTAGTTATAAGTACATATTCAGATTCGAATTATATATACACAGCCTATATTTTGATTTTCTCAAAACACGTTTGATCCGCCGAGAAATTTATGAACGGTACATCGTAATATGGAACAGCCATTCATCCAGCCGCTTAGACCTCTCCATGAATATTAGACTGACCATCCTACGGAACGTTGCGCTGCATTTTAGCTACTATTATTTTACGTAATAATTCGAACGTTCAAGTTTTAGAAAAAGATTTCCTGGAGCACACACTCATGGCCCTCCCCGCGTCATTCTATTAGCGATATTATGTCTATAATTGCGTTATCGATTTAACCTGTCGAAATGATCGGAGACGACATGCGTTTCGCTGAAAATCGAGAAAGCGAATCGCCGAAATCTGATAAAGAAGATTGTACGTGCAATTCCATCTGTGATAATTAATTAATAATTAACAAGTAAAATATCAATTGACATAACAGAGAAATACTTTGGTTTTAATTTATGGTCAAAAACACATCGCGTAACGAGAGACAGTACAGTATGCGAAACTTTCTGCCGCATTTTGCGTTTGCATAAATTATTCAAAAGAACATAATTAATAACTATATTAATAATTAGATTAATAGAATACTGTAATCTAAAATAATAATTTTAAAAAAGCAAGAATTTAATTATGCATCAGTGGAGACGTTAGAAGACAATAAAAGTTAATAGAAGAATTAATTCGGATAATAAAGTAGGCGAAACTCAGGTTTTGCACCGCGAAATCTCGGAAATTTACTCCTGATATATCAGGAAAGCATGTTGAGCGAGGAGGTTGCAGAGGTATTCCGCGGGTGTTTTGAAATGCGAAATGCGCTGAACGACACTGGGTCATATCTCGAGAAATATATTCATCTTAACATTGTTATGTAACCGTTGATGCAAATCATGCTCTCTCAAACGAGATTTGACAATAAAGAGTTTCAAAATGCTGTTGCCTACGTTTTACATTTCAGTATGCGAAACTGTCTGCCGCATTTTGCGTTTGCATAAATTATTTAAAAGAACATAATTAATAACTATATTAATAATTAGATTAATAGAATACTGTAATCTAAAATAATAATTAAAAAGTAGCAAGAATTTAATTATGCATTAGTTAGAGACGTTAGAAGACAATAAAAGTTAATAGAAAAATTAACTCGGATGATAAAGTAGGCGAAACTCAGGTTTCGCACCGCGAAAACTCGGAAATTTACTCCTGATATATCAGGAAAGCATGTTGAGCGAGGAGGTTGTTCGGATTGCAGGAGGTATTCCGCGGGTGTTTTGAAATGCGAAATGCGCTGAACGACACTGGGTCATATCTCGAGAAATATATTCATTTTAACATTGTTATGTATGTTTTAATGCGAGACTTGCTCTTTCAGATGTAATTAGACGATAAAGAGTTTTAGAATGCAGTTGCATAATGTTAGACAACAAGAAAAAGGTAGCTGCGAATACCGACGAGCTAATACTAACGTTGATATGTTCTTTGATATAAGACATATAACTTTCTTGAAAAGAATTAAACGATAAAAGTTTTAGAATGTATTGTAAAAAGGCGAGGAGAATTGAATCATTAAGACAAAGGATATTTCTCAAGAATCGTTGATTGTCGCCCGTCGCCTTTCTGATTTCCATCCTTTTCGTCGTTCGCCATTTTGTAACGGCACTTTAAAACTTTTTATCACCTAATGTTATTCGAGAAAGCATGTCTCGCATTAAAGAACCCTTAAACATATTGGTCATTAGATTGCATATTGGGTCAGAACGCGGGAGCCTACTGCCCCTCCTATGCACACCTGCCAGCGCTCTGATTGGCCGTAGGCTGGGCATCCTCGTCGCGCGCCCGGCGCGCCGTTTCGATGGCGATGGGTAATAGTGGGGGTAGGCGTGCCGCTGCTCGAATACCTCTACTAAAACCTCCTCGCTCAACATGCTTCCCGCGTAACAGGAGCGATTTCTGAGGAATTACAGACGACCCAAACTCGAGATTCTCGCTTTCCTCATAAACTAAAATTCTTTTCATAATTTTTATGATCTTTCAAGCGCCAAACGAATGCACGATATATTTCTCATCGTTATTACTTAATAATAATTTAATATTAATATCTATTGTTTGTTAAATTAATAACGTTTTTATTAATTACTTTTTATATATGTACATACTATGTATAGAAATAAAACTATTATACGAATGCCGACGGGCTGCCGAGATTTAGCGAGAATGTTTGTAACGGGCGGCGTCTGTCCTAAATTAAATGCCCGAAATACTACAGACCTCTCTCGAATGTGATTAGACGATAAATTGTATAGTGTCCTTTATAGGCATAAAATGTGATAGACGATAAATAATTATAAAATGCTGTTGCATAATGCTAGCCAGCGAGAAAGAGGTAGAGGCGAATGCCGACGGGCGGCCTTGGACGACAAATTCGGTATTCCGAAATACCACACGCGACACCAAATAAATCTCGAGAAATACGTTTATTCTAACATTGTTATGTATCCTTTAATGCGAATTATGCTCTCTCGAATAAGATTAAACGATAAAGAGTTATATAAAACCTGTTGCATAATGCTATAGCTAAGAGAGAGAGAGAGAGAGAGAGAGAGAGAGATAAATGCGAATGTCGGAAAAGTAGAAAACTCCGAAATACAATAAACTCTTTATCGTGTAATTTTATTCAAGAGAGCATAATTTGCGTTATAGAACACATAAGAATGTTAGAATAAAGATATATCTCTCGAGATTTAACCGGTGTCATTCGTCGCATTTCAGAGCTTCAATGATTTCTGACTTTCATAAAACGCTTTTATATCTCGGCAACCGTAAATGATAGAAAGATGATTAAAGAAAGACTTTATACTTTATACTTTGCCCTATTGGTATTACTCACAATGTATTACTCGCAATTATGTACTTTCGTTTATTAAAGCAATAAAGCGCGAGCTGGCCAAAAGAATCGTGCGCCTCGCCATTCATCATTTTCATTAAACGTTTATATCTCGGCAACCGCAAACGCAATAGAAAGATGATTCAAAAAGCACTTTTTAGATCGTGCTCTACTCTATCAGAACTGTTCACTTTTATTATCGACAATTATTTATTTTGTAATTAGCGCTAATGCATGGATGTATGACATCTATGTGATTGCAATATCATCAATAATACATCTCACATTAAGGAGGAAGCTGTGACAGCGTAAACGACGCTGCTTTGGAAGCAGGCCATTCGCTACTTAAAATAAACCTTTAAAAATCAGCAAAAACATCAAAATATTTACGACAGACGTTGATGCCGCGCGCCGGCATTCCCGGACTCGGTGATCTAGGTCAAGGCCAAAAAGTGGATCAATAATGTACAGCTGCTCGTGACGTCATGACAACCGCCCGCCGCTCAAGTAGGGTCAAGGCCATGTGTTGCTGGCTTGGCGCGAGAAAAAAAGTTCTCTCTATCGTTTATCGCAAAATATCTGAGCAACCACCGAAGATATAGAGATGATTGAAAAAGGACTGTTTAGTTTATACTCTGCGCTATTGGAATATCTCGATTTTATTACTAACAATTACGTCCTTCCGTTTATTTAACATGATAAAGCGCGCGCGTGCCGTAAAGATCGGACGCCAAATTATTTCCGACTTTCTTAAAACGCTTATATCTCCAGCAACCGTAAATGATAGAAAGATGATTAAAGAAAGACTTTGTACTTTATACTTTGCCCTCTTGGTATTACTCACGTGTATTACTCGCACGTATGTACTTTAGTTTATTAAAGCAATAAAGCGCGAGCTCGCCAAATAAGAATCGCGCGCCTCGCCGCATTCATCATTTTCATCAAACGTTTCTATCTTCAGCGCGAATTATGTTCAGTATTCTATAACTCTTTATCGTTGAATCTTGTTCGAGACACCTTAATTTGCATTATAGAACACATAACAACGTTAAAATAAATGTATTTCTAGAAATATGTCCTGCAATTGTTCGTCGCATTTCAGAGCTTTATACGTTCCGCCGAGCAAAGACATACGCCAGCTTCTATTTTTTCTCATTAACTAATAATATGTAAACAACTTTTTATAATTATTTATCGTCTAATCACATTCGAGAGAGCATGCCTCGCATTAAAGGACACATAACAATGTTAAAATGAACGTATTTCTCAAGATTTAGTTGGTCTCACGTATCGTATTTCGGATCTCCGAATTTATCGTCCATACGCCGCCCGTCGGCATTCGCGCTACCTCTCTCTCTGCAGTGGCTAGCATTATGCAACAGCTTTCTATAACTCTTTATCGTTTAACCTTATTCGAGAGAGCCTAATTCGCATTAAAGGACACATAATAATGTTAGAATAAACGTATTTTTCGAGATTTATTTGGTGTCGCGTGTGATATTTCGGAGTACCGAATTTGTCGTCCAACGCCGCCCGTCGGCATTCGCCTCTACCTCTTTCTCGCTGGCTAGCATTATGCAACAGCATTTTATAATTATTTATCGTCTAATCACATTCGAGAGACTATGCCTCGTATTAAAGAATACATAATAATATAAAAATAAACGTATTTCTCGAGATTTATTTGATGTCGCGTGTGGCATTTCGGAGCTCCGAATTTGTCACCCAACGCCGCCCGTCGGCATTCGCGGCTACCTTTTTCTTGTTATCTAACATTATGCAGCAACATTTTGAAACTCTTTAGCGTCTAATTATACATTCGAGAGAGCATGCCTCGCATTAAAGGACACATAACAATGTTAAAATTAACGTATTTCTCAAGATTTAGTTGGTCTCACGTATCGTATTTCGGATCTCCGAATTTATCGTTCAACGCCGCCCGTGAGCATTCGCAGCTACCTTTTTCTCTTTGGCTAGCATTATGCAACAGCATTTTATAATTATTTATCGTCTAATCACATTTGAGAGAGCATGCCTCGCATTAAAACATACATAACAATGTTAAAATGAATATATTTCTCGAGATATGACCCAGTGTCGTTCAGCGCATTTCGCATTTCAAAACACCCGCGGAATACCTACTGCAATCCGGACAACCTCCTCGCTCTCATGCTTTCCTGATATATCAGGAGTAAATTTCCGAGATTTCGCGGTCCGAAACCTGAGTTTCGCCTACTTTATCATCCGAATTAATTTTTCTATTAACTATTATTGTTTTCTAACGTCTCCACTGATGCATAATTAAATACTTGCTATTTTTTAATTATTATTTTAGATTATAGTATTCTATTAATCTAATTATTAATATAGTTATTAATTATTAATTATGTTAATAGTTATTAATTATGTTCTTTTGAATAATTTATGCGAACGCAAAATGCGGCAGAAAGTTTCGCATACTGAAATGTAAAACGTATATGTAACAGCATTTTAAAACTCTTTACTGTCAAATCTCGTTTGAGAGAGCATGATTTGCATCAACGGTTACATAACAATGTTAAGATGAATATATTTCTCGAGATATGACCCAGTGTTGTTCAGCGCATTTCGCATTTCAAAACACCCGCGGAATACCTACTGCAATCCGGACAACCTCCTCGCTTTCATGCTTTCCTGATATATCAGGAGTAAATTTCCGAGATTTCGCGGTCCGAAACCTGAGTTTCGCCTACTTTATCATCCGAATTAATTTTTCTATTAACTATTATTGTCTTCTAACGTCTCCACTGATGCATAATTAAATTCTTGCTATTTTTTAATTATTATTTTAGATTATGGTATTTTATTAATCTAAGTATTATAGTTATTAATTATTATGTTAATAGTTATTAATTATGTTCTTTTGAATAATTTATGCGAACGCAAAATGCGGCAGAAAGTTTCGCATACTGAAATGTAAAACGTATATGTAACAGCATTTTGAAACTCTTTATTGTCAAATCTCGTTTGAGAGAGCATGATTTGCATTAACGGACACATAACAATATTAGAATAAACGTATTTCTCGAGATTTATTTGGTGTTGCGTGTGGTATTTCGGATCTTCGAATTTCTCGTCCAACGCCGTCCGTCGGCATTCGCGGCTACCTTTTTCTTGTTATCTAACATTATGCAGCAACATTTTGAAACTCTTTAGCGTCTAATTACATCTGAGAAAGCAAGTCTCGTATTAAAGCATATACATAAACAATGTTAAAATAAATATATTTCTCGAGATATGATCCAGTGTCGTTCAGCGCATTTTCCGCCGAGCCGGCCGAGCACGAGCACTGCATTAATTCGTATAATAGTTTAGTTATTCATACATATAGTACATATATAAAAAAGTAATTAATAAAAACGTTATTAATTTAACAAACAATAGATATTAATATTCAATTATTATTAAGTAATAACGAGAAATATATCGTGCATTCGTTTGGCGCTTGAAAGATCATAAAAATTATGAAAAGAATTTTTTGTTATGAAGAAAGCGAGAATCTCGAGTTTGGAGTCGTCTGTAATTCCTCAGAAATCGCTCCTGTTACGCGGGAAGCATGTTGAGCAAGGAGGTTTTAGTAGAGGTATTCGAGCAGCGGCACGTCTACCCCCACTATTACCCATCGCCATATTGGAACGGCGCACCGGGCGTTCGACGAGGATACCCAAGCCTACGGCCAATCAGAGCGCTGGCAGGTGTGCATAGGAGGGGCAGTAGGCTCCCGCGCTCTGACCAATAGCAGCGTGATTACGAGGAGGCATTAGCCATCAATGTAAGGTGGCAAAACACCCGCGCTCGGAATACCTACTGCAATTTGGACAACCTCCTCGCACACATGCTTTCCTGATATATCAGGAGTAAATTTCCAAGATTTCGCGCTGCGAAACCTGAGTTTCGCCTACTTTATTATCCGAATTAATTCTTCTATTAACTTTTATTGTCTTCTAACGTCTCTACTGTGATGCATAATTAAATTCTTGCTATTTTTTATTATTATTTTAAATTACAGTATTCTATTAATATGTATAGTTACTAATTATGTTCTTTTGAATAATTTATGCAAACGCAAAATGCGGCAGAAAGTTTCGCATACTGAAATGTAAAACGTACAGCATTTTAAAACTTTTTATTGTCAAATCTCGTTTGAGAGAGCATAATTTGCATTAACGGACACATAACAATGTTAAAATAAACGTTCGTATTTCTCGAGATTCTTGTCGTTCGTCACTTTTGAGAGCTAGTAATTTTTCCGCTAAACGGTGCCCGACCCGACGGCACTTGTCGCTATTATTTTCTCGTTGACTAGCAGCGTAATATAGAAGGTATTGAGATCATACGTTTGTTTATAAAAGTGAGATGTATTTAGTTTATTAGTTAATTTGTTAAATTAGTAAAGGGATTATCTTCCCTTGGTAAATTTTCATGACCGTCAATGAGATCGGAAGATAATTGAAAAGTGCAGACTTTATCGGCATTACCGATTGTCAATATAAATTTTTTACTAACAACTTATGCAGCTCACCAAAAGATGGACTTGGAAAATTCATTCTTGATCCAATATCCAATCATAACCTACACAATAAATCTCACAAATTTTGTCATGTGTGTATTTTATAATTAAAATACAATCTATTTTTTTTACTTAGAATCACACCAATTCGTATAACCAGGTATAACTGTTAACTTAAAAAATCCATCTTAACTTAAAAATGATACAAGCGTCCAGGAACGTGGCACGTATTTTACTTTCCAGTAAGTATTTTCAATATAATATGTTTTGAGAAGACAAGTTACATTAAAAGCTTCTCTTTGGATTTGACTTTTTGCAGCATGGCAATCTGTATCTGTAACCCCAACGGCTGGTTTAAAGATCTTTCCTGTGCCAATAAAATTTGGCGGTAAATATATATGTGCATAATTATAAAAATTATATTAAAGATATAAATTAAAAATTATATGATTATACATTGAATACCATCAGATATTGAATACCCGGAGCGAGCAAGACTCAAAATAATGGAGAAAGTCCCACAGTTTCCCCCAGGAATGCGTCCTCCCAAAATGCAAAAGCGACTGAGATACATGCGGGGTCCAGAGCCGACGCACAATTTTCTCATGTACAGGCAATACGGTATCATTGTAAGTCTGCATATCTGCTGTGTGCTATGTTTAGTAACAAAGATAACTGTCATATGTATAAATCGTTATCTTGAATTGTAGGCTACAGGAGGAGGTAGATTAAAACATGGTCACTTCGAGATGATACGTCTGACAATTGGTAGAAAACTCGATCAAGAAAGGATGTTTGCAATTTGGCGTGTGGATCCACCATGGCAACCAGTTACAAAGAAGGTTTGTTAGATAATAGAACGCATAATATGGATACTAGAAGAACCTTTACTTTCTCAATATAATAATTATTACATTGATTAGTTGTTACACTTTGTGATCTAGGGACAAGGACAACGTATGGGTGGAGGTAAAGGTTCTATTGACCACTATGTCACTCCCATTAAAGCAGGACGAGTCATTATGGAAATTGGTGGTCACTGTGAATATTTTGAGGTATCTTGATAATATACTTCTTTAGCATTTCTCGAAGTGATTTATCCAGATGGTGCACATGCCTAGAACATATTAAAGACATCTTTGAGGAATTTTTGGAATTTTAGAGTACAACTTTGGAAATTTATAGTGCAACTTTCTTGCCAGTTACGTTCTCCTGATACTTTAACGTTTTCGCAATTATACTATCTAAAGTTTCAAGAATTTCCCAAGAATCGCGACTTTGTCAATTATATTATTCTCCTGATATTTTATCGATTTGCGTGAATTCAAATTTTTACGTAAAAATCTTCAGATTCGTTTTTTGGATTATATCTTACATGATAATTCATGATCTTAGATTTTGCACTATGCATATCAACACATTAAATAAGACATAGAAATGAAATACTAGAAATTGATTTGTGCTACTAGATAGAAAGTATAAATGGGAATGTATTGATATGTAAAATTCTTTTCTAGGTAAAGAAAATATTGACCCAAGTAGCAAATCAACTACCATTCAAAGCCAGAGCCGTCAGTCAAGAGATTTTGGATAAACAGGCAGTTAAAGAGAAATGGTTGGAAGAGAACAATCAGCATCTTTGGACTTGGAAATACATGGTCCAGAATAACATGCTCGGTTGCCAAAAATGGATATCACCAGTTGATAACTTATGGTTTAATAAATATCTGTAAATAACGAAAAAAAAATCTGAAGAAGCTCTTTTGTATTTTTCTTTACAAAAAGGTTCGTGAGTTGTCTCAGCATTTAATTTGAGATATTAATAGATTACTCAAACCTAATATAAAAATTGAAAAAAGTTAGAGATATGAGAATTGTCCAATTTCGATATTTCTTCATTCCGATTGGTTGAGAGACACGTAATTTCAAATGCATAATCTGATACGGGTTTTATATATGTTTGTTGACAGTTCAGTTTATATTCACACAGATCACATTCTCTCTCTTTCTCTTTTAATTATTTCTTATTCCCGAGTTCCCAACAATACCAAGGCGTCCAAGACCCAACACCGCGACACACACACACAAAAATATACTCTCTCTACTTTGCATTGCATCATCCGGCTTTGTTAACATATCACCAACCCTTCTGCTCGTAAATTACAAGATATTGGCCGTATTGACCCTTGTTCGAGGGCAGGTGCCACAAAAGAAAGAAGAAAATAATATATTAATATTATTTCCGTGTGTACATGTCTCCTAGATTTTTGAGGTTAAGATGAAGAAAGTATGTATAAAAACATATTAACAATTTAATAATCATATTTGATAAACGACATAAAAATTCCAATAAAATTGATATTGAATTTTTTGTCAAACGTGTGTATTGTAATATGAAATTTATGTATATGTTAATTATTTCCATAATTTATTTATTTTAAAGAATCACATTATTATTCTGCAATAAGCATTTCGTTTCATCTCGATAATGATGATAAATAATGGGGAAATATTGTAATTTTTTTCACAGATGACAAAACTACTGGAGTGGCTGTCGTGTGCAACGGTGATTTTTGGCGTGTGGATTGCTACAATTACAAGCGACTCTGCTTTTGTCAAGGAATGGCATAAAATTATACTTTTTCTTCCAGTCATTTCCTTATTTCTCTTTGGATTATATGCAGTTACTGTCATCTTGTACAGAGTATTCACTTTTAATACTTGTGAAAGTGCAGCCATCGAACTTCAGCAAGTTGGTTTCTCTTTTATCTAAAAAGATACAATTATATAAGCAATATTGTTATCTAATTCCGTTGTCGCTCTTTTAGCAAATAGAAGAAGCTAAAAAGGATCTTCAGAGGAAAGGTGTAACATTACGAGGGACAAATATTTCTTCAACTTCTTAAAACTCCTGTAAATAGTATAAAATAAAAAAAAAGACGTTAACTTTTCTAGTGTGTACATATTTGAACATGTTTAATTTTCTACATTTAAACTTTTTTGAAGTTTTGTATATATATATACAAAACATGATACATATTTATAATCATATTTGCAAAATTTATGATGTTATAAACTGCAATATTGCAAACATGATTACATATATGTGAACTGCGTGTTAATACTTTAATAGCAAATTTGGTCGCTTGTACTACTTTACATTGGCATTTACTTTGCATACAAAAAGCTATTATACGTGAAGTTATTTAATGATGAAAGCATAATGTAAACATTTTGACCAATAAAATAGCTTATGTTAATATCACATTTTTAAGGGAATGTACATTAGTTATATATTTTAAAGTGTTGTAGCTTTTGCACTTTTATATTTAGATATCTTCGTGTATAACAGTCTTTATAGAGCATTGGAGAACAGAGTCAAAATTCATGTGTTTAAATTTTCTATAAAATTACTTATTGATAGTAATATAATGGACTAATTTGCATTTGTGGAAATCGTAATTTATTCATTTATACTATGTATTACAAGTGTGTTGAGCACACAACAGAGAATGTGTTGTTTTAACAGCAGTTCTTCTCTATTAATAATTTCTCTATTTTTATAAAAAAAAGGGGGATATAAAATTTGAGTCAATATAACAGATTGGAATTTTATGTAATTGTTACTACAACCCTCCAACGAATAATTCTTTATATTGTTTTTGCACTAAATATATGTAAGAGCGATGAAAATTGTTCAATATTTATTATTGTTTTAATGATATTAATAAGTAACTGTATGGTACAAATTTAAGAATTAAGAATTTCCTACTTATGTAACATGCATAAATACGTACATACGTATGTATGTCGTTATGTGACACACAAGTTATTGTTTGAATTATTCTTTGTGTCAAAAAAAAATGTTAATATTGCTTTATGCTGCAAGGAAAGATACAATCAGGCAAGTCACGTTTGGAATAGTTTGTAATACTTTGTCTCATAGTCTATCTCTAATAGAATTCCGTAATAATCTACGTAATAATTAATATTCAGACGTTAATATAATTTCAAGATTATTCATAGTATTACAACTGTTTTACTTCAATTACAATCTAATTAATTTTATAGGCAAAAAACATCGCACCACTAGTAAAAACTTATTATGACATTTTCAAGATATCAAGATCCAAAGATTAAGAATAAAATTATATATATATATATATATATATATATAATTGTAATATATATATATTGTAATATATATATATGACAAGTTAGTTTTTTTACACCCTGTTACAATTTACTGAATTGTGACAAGCAAGAGAGCTTTTTAACATTTAAGTTAATTTAGCGATATTATCATTTAAAAGTAGAAAATCTCTTTGTACATACATACATAAATACGAATATACGCAAGTACACATGCCCAAACAGATGCATTCTATAATTTTTATATCAGAAAGCCAAGAAATGTACAAAATGCACTCATTTTACTTACATGCGAACATTTAGATATGTATAAAACATACCTTAACGCGAGAGTGAACACATCTTCAATTTATATATGCCCGACCCTCAATATGTAACTACTGCAAGATATTTTTCTGCAGAGTAAGGCTCGTAAGGCTTTCTCATATAAAAATGCAATTATATTGCTCCATATATATTAAAGAAATATAATATCTTAGAGCACTTGTAGGCTGTAAGGATGGATTTTATAACACCGTCTGCTGTAAGCAACAATTCTTTCTCTCATAAACATGTGTTACATATTAAATGAAATGTTTTTAAAAGTATGAAACAATGCTTAAGAGTTGACATATATGTAATGTTATGGTATGCGCTTATCTTAAGATTCACGCGCTTACCAAACACACCAGGGTTTTTATCTACACAACAAATAAAATAGCATAGATATTGTGTATATCTATATACAAAATAAAGATGATTATTGTAAGGTAAAAATGATAATGGTGCGATCATCCACCCTCTGTCAGTCCTGTTCTTTATTCGAAACGCCGCGTAAAATCAGATGAGCGATTCAGTCGTCGAGGTTTTGCGAAAGTAGGAAGTTAGCAGCGAGATTTTCGTTCTTTTCACAGGCGAAATATGCTTGTACGACTAAATGTTCTGGGAAACCTAACGCCTTCAACCTCTCGATAGCTTCTCTGTCCTGTGGTGTTATCTGTATTAAACCGGATCCTACGCCCGCTGCTGCACCAGTGCCAGCCCCACCATTCACAGCACCTCCCGCTGCAGCTGCAGCTGCAGCAGCAGCTGCGGGTGCTACGCCTCCTCCAGATGCTGGCAAAACTCGCGCCCCCGTTCCCGTAGTAGGTTCCACTGTACGAGAAAAGACCATACGAGTTATATAAGTTATTAATGTTATTAAATAATAATAATAATAATAATAATAATCATTATTATTATTATTATTATTATATTATCAGTCACAATACATGATTTTTTGAGCATACGCGTCTAAACTAACCAGGTTCATTGAGCATGCGTACAAACGCTTCTTGATTTTGAGAAATAAGCTGTAAAAGGGCAGGATTAGTGGAACCGATTTGCTGAAGAAGACTGTTCAGCAGCGCTGGATTCTGCTGAATGACCTGACGCATTTGCTGAAATTGTGGCTGCAAACGCAGAAAGGCCAACGGATCTGGACTTTGATCCTGAAGTTGCTCTTGGGCTTCCGGCGGATCTTCAGGTGGATCCTCAAAAAGTTGCGCTGGTATACCCGTTAGGAGATACTCGACAGCTCTATCAGGGTTGTTAAAACTTGCACGTAACGCCTGTACAACCTGTTCGCGTTCATACCTAATTCAAATGATAAAAATATCACGTAAATATTAACAAATTGTAGTTCGAAGTGCGTCACTCTTCTTCATACGCACCCCATATCCATGATGTTGTTTACCATAGCATTATAATCCTCTCCCATTAGCAAGGCACTTTCTGCTTGACCAGCCGCTGGCGCAGCTGCCGCGGGTTGCTCTTGCACGTTACTGGCTGCTCGTGTAGTATCCTGAACATTAGGGTTTGAACTAGGTTGCGTAGTTGCCGCGCTATAACAGAAATATAAAGAATGAGGTGTCCTGGTTTCTACTCCGCACATAATTCGAAAAAGAATAGTTTGTCCTCTTAACGATATTTGACAAATGGTTCTGTTACTTATCATAACTGATATAATGAATATTTCACAACAAGCGACATTTTCGTCGCGCCTTACGCGCAAAAGTGTCGCAATCTTCAAGTTACCTAGTAGACTCTTCCTTCTTATCACCCTCTGCGCGCTGCTCTTCGCTTGTTTTAGGTGTAGCTCCAGCTTTAGGCTTCGTTACCATAACAACTATAAATTTCTTCTCATCGATATTATATTCTGTTAAGGGCTGCTCGTCCGCTAATATTTTCCCTGCAAACGTTTGCACATCGTTAAGATCTCGAAAGCAAAAAAAAAAATTCATCGTAGCTTTCGACAGCTCTCGACGTGTGCGAATTGGAAACATAACCTATGAGCGTTTCTGCAAGATCATTCCTATCGCGAGGAAGCTATATTTAAACGTGTGTGGGCCGCGCGGTATTTATTGTTCGATTACAACGCGGATTCTCGACCAGCCGCGTGGACTGGCGTGGACGAACACGCCGGGCGCCCCCCCGGGTAACGTTCCCGATAAATTAGGTTATTTAACCGTGCAGCGTATTCCTTACCAGCGTATATCAACTTTTGATGCTCGGCGGGGAAGCCTTTCTGCGTCTCGATCTTCTCCTTGAGATCTTTGACCTGATAACGTGAAAGGAAAGAAATATTTGAATCGTTAACTGTCCCAAAAAGTCGACTCCGTCGCTCGATCTCGCCCAATTTTACTTACAGTTTGCGACGAGTCGATCTCTATCGTGAACGTTTGCTGCTGTAAGTTTTTCAACGTTATAATCATATTGCCGAGGATGGTGAACTCGTCGCGCACGGCGTACGTCAAGCAATCGCAAAATTAACCCCGCGTAGTCCTCCACGATAAGAATAAAACGGTGTTTTGGTAGAAATTTTTTCGGCGATGAGTCTGCACTGCCTTAAACAGCTCGCAGGTGTATAATGCGACAGTGTGCGGGAAAATATATGATAATGAAAGATCTAGCTACGGCTACCAACCGCCGCGCATGGCCGGCATGGCGCATCCCGATCCCAGCGCATCCGAGAGCGAGAGGGAATGCGCACCGGAGAGTCGCAATCGTCTTCACGGTGTTGGTCGGGCTCCGATTGGCCTCGCCGCTCGCGCTGACGACCAATGCAGACGATTTTATCCAGAACTCTCGTCTGCGGTTGGCTGTGCCACAAAGTGACACACGTGCCGTGTCGACGGACTTCGGAGTGGAGTACTGGAGTGAACAGTGAACTTCGTGGAGATGGAAGAACGGAATAGACTGAATAGAGTGATAACTGTGATAACTGATAACACGATTTCAACGATTCTGTAATCTAGAATAGAGGAGCCCTCAGCCCTATCGAGCTTGTTTTTCGAGACGGCGCGTTAGAATCTTGCTGCATATTTGGTACTCCATTTTTGAGTTGCCTCGCTCGGGTGTAAAATCATTACAAATATGTGACGTACCATAACGCGGTGCGTGTAAAAACGTTACAAAATGGAAAGAATACTCGAAGAGCGTCTGAGGGAAAGGGTTTGCCTCGGCGACGCGGACGGCGTGCACGATCTCTTGAATGTAGGCGTCGACGTAAACGTGCGAGATGGCAGCGGATGGTACTTATTCCAGCTTTGCTTTGACCTACCTTTACAGAAATAGGACTCGTAAAAATACATCCCTTCCACTTACTTTTATTTCCCATTTTCTTCTTAAATTATGTATAAAATTTATGCTCGCTTGAAATATTTATTGAACAGAGAACTCACGCTCTATTGCGTGGGAAGTCACCCTCTAATGCCAATGTAAAAGTTAGATCTACTTATCAAGATGCTTCCAATAATGTATTCGTTCATTCGTGCTTCTGAAGGACCGCTCTACACTGGGCGTGTAAAGAGGGATACTTGGACATTGTTGCCTTGCTCTTGAAAAATGGTGCCGATAAAAATCTGCGATCCGATATGGGCGACACTCCAGCGTCTGTCTGCAGCAACCAACAGATTTTGTATCTTCTAAGCGATGATTTCATGTATGATTCGTCGTTACGCGCAGTTACATTCCCTGCACCAGATTTTCTGCGCGCTCCTGCAAACTCTTCAAAAGTTAGAAATAATATATACGACAAAAGCAGACTCGTCACGTCATTTCAAGACGGTTCGATAAATTGATATAAATTTCTTTAGTAATGTGACAGTTATTTGCCACTTAAAATAATACGATGTTTGAAAAAGAAATTTTTAAGAAGCTACATAGTCAACTAATTTATTACGATGTCCCGTATATAAATTGTATTCCAATGTATTTTTAGAATTGGTACTGAAAATCCGGGTCGCCAATACAGCGGATCCAGATTTCATAGAGGTGGAATTACCGCGAAGCGAGTTGACATATCAGGCTCTGTTGTGTCTATGCTGCAAGGAGTTGGATCTCAATTTGCATCAAATCCAGAAGCTACGAAAGTTGCCCGATACCAGATTGAGAAGAGACAAGGACATTCAGAGACTCCAGAACTTCCAAGAAATCGAGGTGGTCGTAGACACGACAAATGTGTACAAGAGCATGCAAAATGCTAACGGTGTCGCCAACAGTTTGCCAACGTTGCCAGCTAATGGATATCAGAGTATATCTAAGAAGGATCAGACCATTTTGTATTGATTGATCACTTGCATTAGTAGGAAAACCTTTGTCACAATTTCAAATATTTGCACGCAATCTAGTATATTAATAAAAAAGAAACTATTTGTTAAGCAATATAAACAAACTGCCTTTATTTGTAAAATAACTATATCCTAAGAGATATCCTCCGACAATTAGCACAATACTTAATATGCTTCATATCGGAGGACAATAATCTCCCCCAATCACATGATAGATATTACGGAGATAATATTTAATGTTAATTAAATTAATATTAACTGTAGATAACATACATAATATTACATATTTAAAAAGTTTTTGTGATTACTTCTTTTTACAAGATTTCAAATTGTAAAGTAACAACAGAATTATATTATTTCAATTCTCAGTTTCTTCCTTTGTGATTTTCTTACTTGGTTGTTTCTTCTTATGTTTGTTCAGGATAACTGTGCCTTCGGGTTTAACTATGACCGTGGTATCACGTACGAATGTCGAAAGCTCTCCCTCCACATCACGGTAAGCTTTCGGTCTCTTTGGCTGTACCACAATCTCATGTGGATTGACCGTGTTTTTATTCTCTGAAATTCATAAACTTGTTTAAGGAAACAGTCTATATCGTTATTAATAAATTGAATAATCTATATTTCAACAACTTACTTAACGTCATATAAAAAGGCAATGCCAGACTGGTTGTGCTTTTTAGTCGGAGAGCTCGTATGTTTGTCCAACCGCCTGGATAGTTTTTGGACAGTTTTTCGCAGGCAGCCAGTGTATTTTTCAGGATTTTTTTCTTGTCCATGGATGTGTTCCCAATTTGCATCAAATGAGTATCGCCATGAGAATGAAGCAGCATACTGGTTTTCCTCAATGCATAATCAATCTCGTGCTTCAAGTCTTTGCTTTCCATTCTGATCGAAGTCGGCAGCTTCCTTTTCTTGGTAAAGTGTTTTCCTAACAAGTGAGACATATGACCGGCGATGCGACCGTCGACAAGAAAGTGGTCATAACTCCCTAGAAGCTTCTTCTTCAATTCAAATTGATCAAATTCGTTCTTCACACGATTCATGGGTATTATCTCATTCACGCGGGTGCACCCATGCTTGTGCAATAGATCTCTGTAGTATTCTACTGTTGGCTCATAATCCTTTCTTCTTCCTCTCTCCAAATCGCAAACAAACAAAGCTATTTCATCGTCTGGAGCCACTATTGAATATGGCAACAATCTGCAAACAAAAAGGTAAGAATTTTAAATAGTAATTTGACAAAAATACAACAATATTTTGCTACATATGAGTTATCATCATTATGGAGTTTATAATCAGAAAATTTCATAAGGATCCATTGGTTATTATAACATATAATCATGTAAAGTTTTAATATTGTAAAATAAAGATCTATGGGGCATCAGTAAATTTACTTACACTCTCATCTGTCTGCGAGGCATCTTCGGAACTCTGACGCTAGTCACTTGTATGAATATCGGCCGAGCCTCCTCGGCGAGAAGACTATTCGTCTCTTTTAACTGTTCTTGAGTCAAGTGAAAAATCGCAGAGATGCATTGTAGAATTTGCTTCTTCGACAGCTCCTTCAGGTCGAACTCCTTTGGCGATTCCGTCGTCTCCGTCTCGGAGTCGGTTCGCTTTCGCTTCTGCTTCCGCGCAACTTGCGAATCCGAATTCTTTCCTTTCATTTTCTATGCGTATTGCGTACCCGTCTGTATTTGCCTCGTGCAAGTCGTGCACTTGGCGCGTAATGTCCCTTTTTTTCTCCGTTCGATCGCGACCACGTGGCGGTCAGCGCGCCGTCGTACTCAACATTATTTAACAACCACGGTGATCGGACGAGAATCCGTATTATCAACGTGAATAAATTGAGAAAGAAATGGTTACGTAAGATTAACAAATTCAAGTACCTCGGCGGTTAGAGCACATCAGCCACATGGCTCAGCCGCGCAGGAAATGAGAAGAAGGAAGTGGACGGTGGACGGAAGAATCTTTTCGTGGAGGGAAAATCTCGGCCACTGTTCCCAGCTCCAGCTTTGAGTTCCCAGATTACGAGGAAAGTCCCCAGCACTCGACCACCTCTCGAGAAACTTGAGACGCGAAAATGAACGGACCTCTTGCCTCATTTTCAACACGGAAACACCGAGGGCGCAGTGGGCGCACCTAAAACGAACAAGTTCCGCGCATGTGTTGACATTTTATTCGAATTTACGTTTTTCTCAATATCGGAAGAAATTATAACCTACAGACTCAATGAAAGCCGACGAAAATGATAAGGATCTAGCCTGGTATATAATTTTTACTTTCATCAGATATCCTGTCGTATTCTAGCGAAAATTCATACACGCTCCTGTATTCCCTATCCTATGTAAAGTGTCGTTACATCACCTAAATGGTTATCTATTAGGTAGGCCGTCCAACGGTCTCAAGGGATACAAATGTCGGCATCGAGCCGGTATTGAGACAAATGATAATTGTATCAAGTAATAAATATCTTCTGTTTAAAGGTTCGAGAGAGGTGAGATACTCAAAATGATGTCCGTAAAACGGATAATGATCTACGGTTCGCTGGTGCCGTTTTTTATCATGCTCACTCTGCTCTACGTTCTCGGAGTTGCAAGATATGTCACCGATTTTGAGGAGAATACATGCGAGATGACGTATATGTTCGAGTATCCGCAGTATGTGGTACGTGGACACGCGAGTCGCAGTATGTGACTGCTACCATTTCACTTTTTTACTCCGGTTTTCATTGAAGATAGCCTGCTATGTGAGAGTAGGGATTCTACCTCGAGTCTCGAGTTCTTATCTGCCTGTTCCACATTGCACTAAGTATTTGTTCTTTTCAACTTAAAATACTTGCTTCCTTTTTTCCACAAGTGCATAAGAGAAAGATATATTTTTTTTTATTTGGTTAAGAAAACATCTTGACAATAATCAAACCAAATTGTGGTCGTATTGTCTTGGTGATTATAATGACCAGTAGAGTCAATTAATATTTCCGTTGTTCTTTATTATTTGACTGGTGAAATAAAAGTGATTTATTCTGTTTGAATATATTTTTTTGTTTATCAAATATAAAAGAAGAAATATTTGAAACGGAATACTGAATATATGTATAACTTTTTTGCTAATTTTGAAATAATTTATTATATTTTAGAGAATATCTTTGAAAGATGATTTAGAAGATGAATATCCGCGATTTGGATTATATGCCTATGGAGAAGGTTTTCTAACGGAAAAATTAAGAAGAATGCACTTTTCTGGTATACCGGTTCTCTTCATACCAGGCAATGCTGGATCTCATGAACAAGGTTTACATCACTTTATTAATATGTTAATATTAATTTAATGATGAATTTTCATCATTGTAAGACAGATATTTAAATCTACGTATTTACATTTTTCCTTTCATTTTAGTACGATCTATTGCTTCAGTAAGTTTAAGAAAAAGCCAAAAGTATCCCTTCCACTTTGACTTTTTTACTATTTCGTTCAGTAAGGATTATTCTGCATTGTATGGAGGTACGCATGAAAAAATAATTTTACAAAAAACATTTATTAATATATCGATACCCACATAATATTAATTGTCATTGTAATTTATTGATGCAAGGTGTGCTTATGGAACAAACCGTGTACGTATCACATTGCATAAAGGCAATATTAGCTTTGTACAAGGGCAAGATGGACAATGTTGTGTTGATTGGTCATTCTATGGTAAGAAACACAGATATATGTTATAGAGAATGATTGAAATTAACTGATATCTCTTTCAGGGTGGTATTGTAGCGAAAGGTGCTCTGTTGCTAGCACCAAATATGAACGCTTCGTTTGCAAGTATGATAATAAACTTGGCTTCCCCTCATACTCCCTCTTTAGTTCTGGATAGTGTCCTTGCCAATTATTATCATGAATTGGAAAGACATCTGCACAAAATTAAAGATGCAGGAGTGAAGGTAGCATCGATTGGAGGTGGACCACGCGATATACTTGTACCTGCTGCGCAAACTTTTGATCGTACAGCTGATATAAATGTTCTTTCTACGAGTATACCAGTCGTTTGGAAATCGACAGATCATTTGAGTATTCTGTGGTGTAAACAACTCGTATTTACAATTGTGCGTTCGTTGTTTGATTCCGTAGAACGTTCGGAAAAGCCACCTAAAATTACATCGAATCCTAATTTGAAGATGAAGTCTCTGTCCTATCACTTTTTACAAGTAAGTGATTATTGTTGATGCCAAAGTCAGAGTTTATGATTGCTCGATTGTTCTTTATTGATACAAAAAAATATTTAATAATCCTAAACTTCCTAATAATCCTAAAATTCCTAAAACATTAATGAATTTTAATGCATAAAATTGCAATTTTAGCATACTTCGGGCAAGAAACTGTATCATTATACGGAAAAAATTAAGTTCGAAGCCGATGCCGAATGGGTGAATATACCTCAACAGTATGTCTGGAATAATAAAAACGGAGTTAAAAAATCGTCTACTATATATCTTGTGGTGGAACTATTTCACAAATCTGACTTTTTAACCATTGATGCAATAAATTTAGAAAACCAAAATTGGCTGTTTGTGTGCTCAGCATTAAAAAAACAAGGCCAAAAACAAATTTGGTAACATTGAATTACATATTCCTACCAAAAGGAAATTATTATTTACTGATCAATAATATGTTCTTTCAGTGAATGGGGTTGGAATTTGACAAATAAGACAAGACTTTTACCCGATCCATCATATCGACCGAGAAGGACTGTTGATCTAGACCTAAAAGAGATAAGATATCCGCACGTTACGCATGCCATTGTGAGAATAACTCCAGATGATTTGGAGAAATACCTTACAATTAGCTTCGATTCCTATTTTTACAACAATCGAATCGAATCTACAAGAAATAGATTCTTACATCCTAAATATCTCTTTGGCTTTCGTGGACCGAATTTGATTGAAACCGTCAAGGGAAGTGTGAGATATTACGTAACACTTTCCAACATCATAGACGCGGTAACAATCGAGTTGAAATCGCCGAATTGTCTTAAGCATCACGCTATTGTCGAGTTACTAGAGTCGTCGAATGTAGGATCGACTCAAACGAAAATCTTCACGAATACGTAAGTGTATTTATCGCAATAAATCGAGCTTCATATAAGCCCTTTCTACATTTAATTACGATGCAGAGACGATGGTCCGAAAACGATGAAAATGCAGACACTCTACGGACGTCCCAATGACACGGCAAGTTTAAGAGTGACATTAGAACCAGAATGCACTTATATGATTAATATTCAACCTGGAGGAATCGTCGACAAGGTTTCTTGTAGAATACGAGACCGTTGGCCATTGCTTTACATGGCCGTTATGAGTTTACTCCTACTTTTTGTCTCTATAAAGATACATTACGGTTCAGATACGCTACCGACAATAGTCATTACCATAATGTTGTCCTTTTTCTTCAACGTTACGTACGAAACCTGCATTGCTTTATGTATCATTGGTGTATCTGCCATTGGTGTATGTTGCTCCGTCATATTTCTTGGTTCTGTCGCACATGGAATAGCTGTCAGGTACAGGTTTTTTTATTTATATTCAAATAAAAATATTCTCTTGTATTAAATGCATACTGAAAAATTGGTCAATTTGATCAGTAACGATTGAAATATTTTCATGAAAATCGTATTTTTGTAGGTTCTTAGCACGTGCAATAGCGTTCTCAATAACATGGTCAGACTGGTTATTGAGCGGTCTAAATCAGTTGCCATTTATTACAACTGTTCTCGTATTATCTCTAATTCCAACAACATGTGGCGCTCTTGGTATGCTCGTCTCGGTATTTCTTTATTTCTTGAAATTAACAAGGATGTACGAAGATTATTTAGAGGGCATATTAATGGCCCCACTCCAACATTTCAATTGGTTTAAACGTTGGAAGAGTACAAAGAGCGAAGAAGAAAGTGATAGAAGTATCAGTCAAGAGATATATAATCATCTTATCCTGTTTTTGCTGTGTAGTTTTGCTGCACTCCCAGCAATTCCATCTGTCTTAGTTTGGGCGAAAAATTTCAGGTATTAAATTCTAATTCTACTAATTCTACTTAAAAATCTAAAATTCTCGATTTAAGGTTTCTGTTTTTTCACTACAATAATATTAAATTGTAATAAAAGCGAAAAAAGTCAATCATCGTCATAATTTAATATGACTGCAATAAGAAAACAAGATTCTTAGTTATAAAGTCATAAATTTTATAAAAATTAGTTAACAAAAGTGGACTTTTTCATTACAGCTACGATATGAGACTCTCTACAGAAGATCCTGTTCTTACGACAAGTTGGACAATATTAGCTGCATGCAGTACATTAGGTATCGTACAGATTTCTCCTGATCATAAGGGATATCGCTCGCTTCTATTAAGCAACGTATTACGTTTCACGAGTTGGGTCATTCTTTCCATGACAGCAGCTCCGCATCCGTCCTTTTATCAATGGTGTATGCCACCTATTACTGCCACAGTGGTTACGCTCATTACACTAAATTCTATAATTCCTCATGGGTAATCTGATTAAAATGCTAATTGACAGAAATTATGCTTACTGTTTACAATAATTGGCAGAAATATATTTACAGTTTTTTCTATTGTTTATCATTAATTTTGTATAAAAATCCGAATTCATGGCCATGTCGACATATTTAAAGTTAGAGTCACACGTTTCTAATATTATTATAAATTGAACGGTGATAGAACATTACGCTGTGACGTTTATAAGTATATTATTTTATATAAAAATACTCAAGATGTAATCATGCAAATAAGATAAAACTAACCTTAAGGCAGTTTGTTAGCACATCACGTTAACAATAATTGTGAGATAACCAAAGGATATTAATAACTATAAAGCTATGTAACAAAAACTTAATTAACGTATTGTGATATATGTGATATAGTATAAAATAAGTCTTCAAATTAATATAACTTTAGATCAATATAATTTGTTAGACAATAAATTGAGTCTTTATAATTTATATTATTATTTAATAGCTCTTAATATTATTATTTAATTATATTATTATCTATTATTATCTTGTACATTTCATTTCTATAGTAATGGTAGTAACAAAAGAACTTTTTGTGCGTATTTTTTCGCATTATTGATATTAAAATCTCTAATATTTCATTCTATATATACACATCATTTTTTCTAAAAACAGACAGTTTATTCTACAGATGTATCTCCGATGTCTGTATTCTCCACACTGTACACACATATTTGCTTTTTCGTGAGGGGATGTATTCCATAATTTACAACCATACCCATTTGATGTCGAAGAAAATCTATTGTTTTTGTTGCTAAAGTTTTATTATTTGCATGTACTTCTGGATGTTGCATGAATTCGCTTAGCTAGAAAAATAATAAAAATTTGTAAATTGAAGCAATTATGTTCGGTATACTTCAGGGTACAGATGCGCTACGCATTAGTAGTATTGTAATACATTTAACTGTTATATCGAACAAGTATGATGCTTGCAGGTTTTGTTATAAGATCATGTACAAATATAAATATAATTCTTGATTTTTGGCAATATGAGAAAATAATTTCGTGGTACAACTTCTACCTTCATCCATTTGCATTCAGATATCTCCCGTTTGCATTTGTCAATTTCAAAATTCTGAGGTGTTAGATATGCGATCATGTATATGTCCGAGCATCCAAAGGAATAATCGTGCCCGTGTCTAAAAGATATTAAACATTTAAAGTCTGCCTGAATTCCCGTCTCTTCCAGAACTTCTCTCTTGGCTGCCGTTTCAATATTCTCTCCTGACAATCATAAATATACATGCACATGTATAATGGTGCAAAGTACCATTGTAATACTAATGTACAAGGCACAACAGCTTCTATTAAGATACCTGGCTCTACGTAGCCTCCAGGAAGTTTCCAGCTTGCTTTAGTAGAAGCATATCTTTCTTTAATGACAAGTATTTCACCAGTATCCTTGTTGAACACGAATGCACCAACGCCTAAAAATGTATGCGCATATTTCGGGACGTTACATTCCTCGTCGGTGGGCAACCAACGATATAACATGACATATTCTTCTTTCGCATGATGGAAGATGAATCCGTGCCCTGTTAATATCGGGACCCACTCGGTATGCGGGATGTGCACGCGAAACCATATAGTGCGTTTTTTGTCCCTTGTCCATTGCTCTAAAGAATCTATAAAGATATATTATAAGTTATATGTGTTTATTCCTTCTAACTAGTATGTTCTTAAAATACATGCTACTGTAGTATAAAATTCATTCCTTCAATATCATTTTTAACAAACATTGAATTTAAAAACTCTCGACGGAGAAACAATACTTAACTATATATATAAGTGCTTTTGTTTTATTATATGTATGCTTCGAAAAGCAAGTAAAGTTTAGCGAGCTCGAAGAGAAAGAGAAGATTGTTCAAAATTTCTTTACAACATCTAATTATATCCCTTTTATAATACGACAATATACGTATATGTATATAATAGTTATGTATAAAATATAATTAATCGCATCTGTATGAATATGAGAAAAAGATACGAGAAAAGGGGGCGAAAAAGATGCGTCTCTAGGTCTCTACCTTTGAGACGCTGTGCGAATATCTTATTGTCACAGGCCTCTTCAACCGAGTCGATCGTAATGCCATTATAGTGATCGTTATGGCCTTTGAAGATTCGTTGAGCCATCGCGGCGTCTAACGTACTTAATTGTCCGATACGCGTGCTACGCGAAAGAATGATCGAGTTTCGCGCCGTCAATGTTCTCGAAACGCGAAGGAATATCGCGCTTCGCATCGGATCGAAAGATCGGGTTTGTTTCGGCGCGAGAGACGCGAGAATTATCGTCGAACGATATTGGCCTTCGCGCGATCTCACTCGAGAACTGATAACAGGAGTCGGATATTATCGGAATATCACGGGTCGTGCGTAAGCAGCGTATCGGCAATTTTTCTCATCTCTGCGTTTCTGTTGACGTCAGTTCACGTTGTCACTCAGCTGACTCGGCGGCAACGTAACCTCAACGTCCTCGTTGCCCTCAAGGCAAACCTTCGATTAAAACGGTAAATCAGGTTTTTTTTCTTTTGAGAAATGCGCCGCGATAAATTCCATCGAGACTGATGATTCAGCATGAATGCTATATTCCTGCGTATGAATATTAATGATTAAGTAAGACATAAATCATGAACGAAGTCAGCCTAACCTAACCTCTGACCTCTGAATGTGCTAAAGGAATTCGAGCAGGCAAGAAAACAAAACATCAAACGTCATTGATGGCGATCAAGGCACCATCTGAATTCAACGTCGGCAAACTGGTGAAAGTATCGTCGAGACGTCGATCGATCGATAGTGTCGATACTGCAGCTATTGGCGGTGGCGGTGATAGGTGATAGCGTGGAAATATGTATATCTTCAGCCCGTTTTTTGTCAAAATAAAGCTTATATGAAAGACGGAAATATGTACACCAGGTTACCAGGGCGTCATTATGCAAAAATACAAAATAGAAAGGTAATTATTTTAATGTACTCTCAATACAAAATCAATATAAAATCGCTCGCGTAATAAATATTAATTTCATTCAATTACACACATACATTTGCGTCCCAATTTTGCGATACGTATCACGTATTGGTTATCCAATATCGCGAGCTTAAAGAGCTTTCTCCAGCAAACTCGTATATCTTCGGGCAGTGTTGCCTGGCCGCCATTTTGTAGGCCGCCGTGTTGTCAGCTTCAGCATCATCATCGTCAGTGTCACCGTCACCGTCAACGTCTCGATTGTAATCGTTCGGATTATTCGAATAATGAATCGTCATGGCGTTCTTCCCTATGGGCATCCTCAGCTTCAGCATTTCTGCCGTTCTCGTTTCGTTCGGACGAACCTTCTGCATATCGGAAGACGCAGGATAAAATTTCTCCGGTGGGTAGATAGTGAACCGTCGACATTCCTTGTCATGCGAGAGCTGCGAAGCATTAGAAAGAGATTTGTTCGAGCTTCGAGCTAATGTAACATACGCGGTCAATGCTCAATGTAAAACGACTTCTGTCTGCGACTCTTCGCTCCCAATCGTTCGTTAAATCTAAATTATTCCATTAACGTAACCGAGGCGAGCAACAACACAAGAATAAAAAAGTTGTATAATTTATGTCATAGAATTCGAAATTAAAACTTACTTTATATAAAACTTTTAAATTTTAGAGAGAAACATACTTAGATGTATGTCACGAAACGTACGCTGAAGGAGGTTGCTTGTTCGCTAAGTAAATAAAGTTTACCTTATTTACGTTTCGCTGATAACAGAGCTTCCATACGGCTTCGGTTACGACTCTCGTGATATTGTATCGCAGATAGCTGTCCGCGTTTATATCTTTAATGACTTCCATACAGGCGTCGGCAAAACTCCTTCCGAAATTCGTGCTCGTGTCGACGCCAAACACACCGACGCCCATATCTCGATTGTCTTGCACGCCCACAAAAGTAGTTAGCTCGTCCAACGGTCTAAATGCGAGAATTCTTATATTTATTTACCTAAATATGTTTGCCTCTTGTTAACATGTTGCAGCAAGTTCAATAGATGCCGATGCTTGTCTACTTGCAATATTTTGGAGTTTGACAGATTTTATGATACATTGATATCAACGAAAAACTTATTAGGAACGTATCAATTTCATCTTCGTCGTTGAATTAACTTTGAAGCCTTGAAGATAAGAGATACTCGCTCAACTTACGTCAGCACGATGCTGTTCAAATTCAATGACACACCGCCAGATCTCCACAGTGTTAACATCCGTATGTAATCATGAAAGTCGTTGCGCAGCCAATCGTTGTTCTCCCATAATCTACGGATGTTTGCCCAGAACCAGTCCTCTATCGGTGTATTGATAATGTATGTCGACAAACGTATTCGCCTTATGTACACGTTGTCATAGGTTTGTAAAATGTCGACAATTCTCTTAGACCTCTCGGAAAACTGCCCTGTCGCGAGGAATAGCAGGAAGACATTCAAATTGCGATTATTTCTGGCTGCCGATTCCACGGCGCATGCTTGTTGAGGCGTGAGATTCGGCAATGAACACGATGTCTCGTGGAAAAATATGCATCTGCTTGGTATCAGCATTTGTTTATCTACAAATTAGAGGAAAGCAGGTAACTAGGTAATATACGCTTGAAAAACAAATTTAAATGATTGAGTTCTTAAACTAAAGCATTTAAACAGAAAATAATTAAAAACCATGTGGTTCTCGAGAATTGATCATAGAGATTTAAAAGCAAAAGAGAAAACTGTGATATCGCAAAACTTTGTTACTGTACCTATTTATTGTTTTTATATTAAAAGAAAATAAATTACACAAATACGATTAAGGTACGTAGAGTAGTATGTAACAGCATATTTTTGTTCTCGTATTCTGTAATTAGTATAACTAAGGTGATTGCATATTAAAATCGATAACTTGACTAAGGACACCGAGTTGCCTATAGCTTATAATTGTAAAGAATGTATCGCACGAAAGTATAAATATTTTTTCGTAAACATGTTTACGAGATAAAAATAGAAATTTTAACGTGTTACTTAAAAATAACCCACTTGAAAAGTAGGCGAACCACTGCAGCTGATAATATTAAAATATTATTAATCATCTATAACGAGATACACATAGTTTATCAGAGATAAAATTTTAAATATTTTCAGAGTATATCAGATATATATTTGATATCTGATAATCATATTTGATAATCGTATCTTAGCTCAACTTGTAAGTGGCTCGCATATCTGTCTAGACTCTAGCCGCTAAATCGTTTGCGATAACATCAACTTTTACTCTTGATTTCTATGATAAATTCTTCAAATGCTAAAAAGGAAATAATTGATTAATTATTTAATCTCTTTAAATATTTAGTCTATATTTCTTAAAAGCGTCATTTTGGGAAAAAAATTACTTTTTAGTTTTCTACTTTATATGTCTTTTTATTATCGATAGTTTGTCTTGGTAAAATTATAAAATAATTTGCCTTTCTTAGTTTTAATTAAATAAAATTCGTTTTTTATTTTATTCAAAGATCTCGCAATAGAAAATATATGATACTTTAATAGAATTAAATTTTCGGTCTATTCTTTGGGATACTCGAGAGATGAAAAATAAAATCTTGTAACTAACCCCATTCTCCTTGTCCGAGTTCCATGATACCACTGGATCCGCTCCAGTAGCAGTAAACGTGATTGGCCGAGCTGACGGTAATTAGTATCATCGATAATTCTCTCCAAAAAATCCAGATAATAATCGTTAATCCGAGGAGGGAGCAAAATATGAAAAATGCCCGTTGTGTCCTCATAACTGCAGATAACTTCGATAATTTTTTGCAACAAACCTGTGAAAGTTTACACAATCTATGTAATTCTATCTGATATTTCTGTTTGTTTACGTTAAAGATCAATTTCTTGTCGGATATCTTTTTATCGAAACGTATAGAGTGTCGGAGTAATTAATAACTGTATTATGATACTATTGTTACATAATCTTCTATGACGAGCGTGCGGCAAATAGTTCTCAGCTACTCGACTGTTACTGATGTCCCTATAACATCCACCAAATATGTCTAATGCTCTCGAGCGATACGGAAGTGAATTCAGGTATGGTTTTATTGCAAGGACTTTTTATATATTTTATTTAAATAAGGAAAATGTGTCGATTTATCGACTTGCAAACGTTTAGCAATGTAATTTGTGTAGATTAAATTAATATTATTTAATACTAATAGAAATTATTTTCTCTAAAATCGTTGGAAATGGATTAGATACTTACAACGATTAGTTACCCGTGCATGAAACCAAAATATATTCGAGAAAGAGTTGCGAAATCGTTTAACCGTGTTTCTGCTATGAAGAATCAATTATCCAAGTCACGTTGACGATGAGTCACGTAGAGTAATTAATTTTTCAAGGGCGAAATAGAACGCATATAGAACGACTTCGAAACAAAAATCAATTGATACGATTATCTATAAAATTGAAAAAATACTGTAAATTCATAGATATAGAAAGTGCACGAAGAACAATAGGAAATATGACTATAATTTTTTGTATTTGACAGTGAAACTTCACAGAGACAAATAAAACTTTTGCACAGATTTTATTCTCATTCGTATAACTGAAGTTCGGCCTTCGTAACTGCTGCACGCAGCTTTATCTATAGTTTACTATGTGTTATATATAGATCTTGCAGCAAGTCATTGGTATTAATAATCTTCGCAAAAGCGTATCACTTAGCAAGTGCACGAGGTTTGCGTTCGCCAATTGGCGAATTAGCCGGACGTGAAGGGATCTTTATAGAACTTTTTTTTTTAATATTTTAAATATTTGTTTATTATTACAAGAAGAAACACTAATAAAAAAGAATTTGGGAAATGTTATCATAATATGAAATATAAAGAACAAGAATTTTTTTATATATTTTATTAATAATCGTACAACATATAATTTATATATATTCTCGTGTATCTTGACAATTTTACCGCTTTTGACCACATCTAACATCTTTGAAAGAATAAAATAAGTCAATTACAATCTGCCTATTTTAAGCAAGTGAACGATTTCTTTGTATAATATTTCTCACTTATATATATATATATATATATATATATATATATATATATATATATTGTACATATATATTTATACATAAAATACATCTTCAATTTTTCCCGAAAGTCTACAAGTTCTTGTAAGTAGAAATAGAGTCACGTATCGCATTTTAAATATTATAAAACATATATACCTATTATATTTTGTATCATATTAATTATATTTTGTATCATATATTGGAAATACAAAATTTATAAAATTTAATCTAAAGTCTTTGCACTCAGAAGTATCTTTATACAATTTATAGAATTCCATTGTACTCCATAAAAACATATACGCGAACACTTCAAGATAGTGCATTTTTGTTAAATAATTATTTATAGAAAAATTGATAGATAAATGTGTGATTTACTTATTAATTTTATACTTTTGCTTGTGATTTTATAGCTTTACAATATATGTAAAATAGTACAAAGGACTAAATTACATTTTCCAATTTCAGGCCTCTTTTGGCTTCTAAGTACTTGAACTTGTTTGAAATATTATACACGCATAATCTAGAGGTATAATCAATAGATTTATAACGAGTTTATTAACGAATTTATACGTTAATATCATAATTTTTCTACGTTTCTATCAAGAACATTATTGTTGAATAGGAACTTATTGCTATACAAAATTATTAAATAAAGACAAAAAAATATTTATTTGATCGCTACCAAAATCAAACGCGTAATAAAGATAAATACAGAAAAAACTGAAGAAAGAATATGTATTCATTTACATATATTACAGATTTATGTCTGCCTTTGTGCAGATAAAAGAAACTACAGATTATTATTATTCGATAAATGCGATACATACATTCATACAATACATTCTTTGTTGTCATTATTTTCGGTCATAAACTAAAAATCGCACAGCCATAATATCAACTATCGTAACGTTTGTATTGAGGTTTTATCAATGGAAAACTAAAACAAGATCTAACGACATTATCGTTCACGAAATTCGCAAAATTATTTGCAAAAAGAATAAATTTCAGTGAAGTTACGATAGTCTGGTATTTAAACTGCCTGTTTATGTACAGCAAATTATTGTTATTAATAACAATAACATTAATATTTATAATATCTCTAATATAATACAATCAAAAGATACAATTCACAATGATGACTTAGTCCACTTTTTTAAGAACTTGAAGAATTAACCTTGAGCTTATAAAAGGTAATTTTAATTAAGGCTCTCAAATTCTTAAAAAAATGGAATTAACTATTGCTATGTGCTGAACTCTTTGATTGTAATAATACTAGTAACAATTGGTTGTTTTTAACAGTTTGTACTGATAGATCCGGTTTATACGTATGTAACTGTCGTTCGGTATGCACCGCGATTCTTTTATTGTATTACAACAGATACGGACAACAATGGTACATAAATGTTACGCATTGCTAAACAGCCTCTTTTTATATTATATTGTTGATTTTATTTTAAAAACTTTAATTTGAAAATTGATATGCTGTTACGCCAAGTAGACTAGAACAATCTGTATATTTAATATAGAACAGATATTAATCTCGGATATGTAAAATTGAGTTATGTAAATGTACATTCGTGATGTTATTCAGTAAATATATAAACCATCCTGATGATTTTTCAAAATTTATTAAACGTAAAGTAATTTTATGTATTTTATTTTAGGAAATTTTGTATGACATACAAGAAATGGACAAAATTGTTTCGCTCTTATTCAAGTGGAAAAAATACTTGACGAGTCTCTTTATAAGCCTCTCTGTAAAAATAGACTTCTCTGCCTCCATAACAGGAGAAAAGGATCTATTACTTCGAACTGTACAAACGATCAATATGGTAAGCATTAACATCTGACTTGCATCGAGATCACCTCATCTTCATTGTAACTTAAACATACGAGATTATGAGTTACAGTTGCATTACATTGTACAGGGTAGCGATTTATTTTTAATATTTAGTAACCGCGGTAATTCATGGTAATATTTAAAATGGCGTTCGTCTCCATTAGACATTATATATATATATATATATATATATATATATATATATATATATATATATCTTTAGAGAAAAAGCAGGATGAATGGAATACTTTTCTAAATCAGCCTTTATCTCATTAAATGCATTTTAACTGACACTTTATCTGACATAACGAATGACATCGTTCTTTTGATTATATTAGATAAACTCATTCTACGAATGTAGCGCGTGGAAAGTTTCCAATCCAATATTGTGTCAGTCAAACAACGATCCACTTTTTGTCCTACGATTTGTAATTATGCTTGGATTCAAAATATTGTGCCGCAGTTATTGAAAACATAGGGACAATAATTCCGTGCGATAACGGCGTACGGTACGTTGCTCTTCACTCGCACTTTTTCGGCTTTACTCAACTTGTTCCACACGTGAATCGCCTTCGCCTTGTTCAATGTCTTCAATGTCGCGTTGCTATCTTTCGTCTCAAAATACTTCTTCCATTTTTTATAATGAATCGGATAAAAAACCGAAGGCGGATATACTGTGAAGCCGTGGCAACGATTAGTCGTCATGTCACGCGCCTACAAAATATAAAATACTTTTTTAGCTTATTCAAGTATCCTTATTCTTACAATTTTTAATTTTTTTTTTTTTTTATGAAAAGACTACATAACTATAAGTAAAACTATTATACTCTTTACACAAAACCTAACATTAATTTATAAAATAGCTTAGTATTAATAAAAAAAGATTTAATACTAATTTTAAAAAATTAGATTAATCAATAGAATAATGAAATAATGATTATATAATTAATAAAAGTACAATAAAAAGGTAGGGAGAGAAAGAAAGAAGTAACAACAACTATTTACAATTAGTACCAATTATTAACATATAAGATACGCCCACGAATGTACCTGATTAAATCATGCAAATAAAAAATCGCGCACTTCAAGCATAAAACAAGAATATAGTACTATAAATTATTATTTATAACACTATTATCCGTTATCTGTTAAACGTCTGTGTTTGTGATCTGCTGTTTGCGTTAGATATAGTATCGTAACGAGAATTCCGAGATTCTGGATGCATTTTATGCGTATAAAACATAAAAGACTGCACATACAAAAACGAATCACGTCGTTTATTTATAATACTTAAAATAATAATGCATATTCTTTGTTAATTCTTCGCACGTAAATTGACGAGAATTATCAAGCAAGAATGAATTTTTTTTAACGTATTTGATTCGTTTTGGATTATCCGCGTCTTTAATTCTGTGTTGAGAGAGTAATGGACCATATCCGTTGGACAAAATAAATTCAATTAAACGGAGCGTGTCTCTTACTCGCCACGAATATACTTTGTTCTTTACTTTGTGCACGTAATAATAGACCTCGCTTATTTAAGCAAGAATTAGGTACAGCTATAATTCTTAACGCCATGAAATGACGTATTCACATTTATTCTACCAGTTTATCATCGCTATCACATTTGCCCAACAGATGATTAAATCCAGTCTCATCATTCTTAAATAATTGTTCACTTATCTATAGATAATATGTAAAGCCGTTTGTTATAATTATTCACAATTTTTATAATAAAATCATTTGTCCAAGTTATTGATATTTATCAAAATAGATATTTTTAGTTTCTTTTTTAAATATTAAAAATATTAAAATTTTCAAATTAATTTTAATTTTCTCGAGATAATTCTTGGACGTTTGACGCCGTTTTGCAAAGTTTTGTAAAGTTAAAAATAAAATGTATATATGTTATTCTACTATTTAAAGTGATTGTAAATAATGATATTAATGTTTTGTTCTGAATCTTTCAGACGTAAATTCCTGTTTTTGCAGTTCCCAATCTTTTCTCGATATCCAATACTCACATACACCGTCGCGCAAAGTTTCTGCAATGTCCTCGTGATGACTCCGGGCCCGTTGTTACCCCAGACATCGCCACGAAAATTCTTTTTGAGATCGCGCACGCAAGCGTCGGCCACGCGTCGACCCAACTTCGACATGTCAAAACCCATGACGCCAGCGGCGACGTCGTCCCAGTCCTCGGCGCCGGCAAAATTTGTCAGATTCTCCAGCGAGCTAGTGACTACTACGTCCAGATCAAGGTAAATACCGCCGTACTTCCAAAGGGTCAAGTAGCGCAGCATGTCGGACATGTGACTGACCGGCCAGTGGCTTTTCCTCAGGACACCGCTGGTGTACCACGCATCCAAGGGTGTGTCCTTCACGTACCTCTGCGGATCGATATGACGGATCCTGACGTTGGGATAATTGAAGAGATGCCTGACGATCTCGCGCGTACTGTTCGAAAACTCCGATTTGCTCACGAATAGCAGGTATACGGTCATTGACGGATTCATCCGCGCCGCCGATTCAACAGCACAGGCTTGTCGAGCGTTTAATATGAGGCCTTCCTCACCGAAACAGGAAGTCTCGTGGAAGAAGATGTTTCTACCTGGCGTTGGCTTGTCGACACCTAAAGCATAAGGTGGATGTAAGTGATTTTTACTACAGATATATTGATATATCATAATATATTTAAGATATATTAACTTGCGATTTTCAATCGCAATATCCATTGTGGTACTCGCTATCTCAAGTCAAGTTATCAGACTGTACACAAACTAAACGTCAAATTAGAACGTTAAGATTAATTGTACAAATTTTTTACATTGTGCTCAATAAAGATAAAAGATAATGAAATTATTGTACATATCTCGAAAAGGCTCGTACTAAAAAATTATTAAAATATCTCGGAAAAAGATTTTTAAGTAGATCCACATTCAGTTTTCTCATTTTTTTGGAAGAGATTAGTTAATAAAAATATAAAAATAATTTGTTTTTTTTTTCTATGAAATTTTAATGTAATATATATTAATATCTTCAAGTTTTTAAAAAAGCCGGTTAGAATGTTATTACATTGAATCGTTCAGCGCTAATGCAGAATGTTTTCTGAAACCTGAGGCATTAAAATGCAGAAAAGAAACTAAGAAACGATTATAAATTTATATAAGAGGAATAAAATCTGATATTTAATATTGTGCTTGTCAAATTACGCAAAATTAAACAGATGGGATAAACTGATAGGTGATAAAACTATATAAACTTGACATATTTGATTTGAAGATATACATTTGATATTTTTTGCAACTATGATTTTTTTATAAAGGTCATGTTTTATATAAAAATTATATGTCATTTTTTTATAAAGGACTACTTTCTCAAACTCTTAATGTGTGTATAAAGATTGATAGTAATTTAAATTTCGTACTTGTTTCCAAATCGAAATCATGAACGCCTTTTGTAGTCGAAACTTCATCGTAACATCTGATATCATTGACTGTTGTCACGTCGAGGAACGGTATCCTTTGGATGATGTTGCTCTCAGTCGAGATCATGAGGATGAGAAGCACGACGGCGAAAGCGAAACCGCACCACAATAATCTTTTCTTCATCTTTATCGATTTTCTCATTGGATTACACTATACTAGATAAAATTAGTCAGGATAAAATGTTACAAATACGTTGTCGTTTATGGATATATTTGAACATTATTCTCATTATCCCTTGAGGCAGGTGCGTTTTTTTTTATTATATTAAAATTTCTATTTGAAACTTTTATATAAAAATTACGCGCGTAAAAATATGTTAGAGGCAATGAGATTTCAAAATTGGTTTCATAAATATACGCTATTGTTGTGAAATCAGATGATATATTTGCGAGTGAGCGTTATTCACGAGAGATGGTAGCCAGAAAGAGGATGGTGGAAAAGTTTATTTTTGATATCGCGTACCAAAAACAATCATGATTTTAACCAGATGACTTCAAAAGAGATATGCTAAATATGCATGAATTACAAATACAGTAGAGCAAAATTACTTTATCCAGCGTCTTTAATTGTTATAACCGGATTTCTCTAAAAACCACAAAATGTCCTTTAGCAACTTTATCGCTTCCGAAATGATTTTAAAGTTAGACCGACCTGATAACTCCCCGCGAGTGTTTCGTAAGCAATCGAAAGTTTACTTACTAAATGTACGCATTCGTCTAAATTATTTAATCGCGTAATTCATAAATTGTCTCTTACAAAATAACAAGAAAAAAGCGAGAGAAATTCATACATACATTATTTACTAGAAAATGTGAAAATTTTTTTTCCTTATTGGTTCGAACAATGACAAAGTATAAAATACATTTTTGAAAATCGAACGCAAGTCTTGCATGACGCACGTCAAATAAAATTGTTCGTCACATCTAAACGATCTCATTTTGCGATACAAAGCCTTAAGAGCAATGATTGAAGTAGATCATTATATATAATACGTACGATTGTAGGTGATCAGATGCAATTTATTATAACACATTACACGATATGTTCTATCAAGGTTTCCTCAATTTATGCGAGAGGAAATGATGCGAGCACGTGACAAAGCAAAAAAAATCCATGTTAATTGACTTTAAGTAAAACCATTTATTTTTTTAAGCGTATTATTTAGTTTTAGTAGATCAAGTCTTTGGAACAGGAGGAGGGTCTTGTTAAAAATACCATAAATCGTGTTTTTTTTTTAATATCCGTAGCAAACCATGGCACAAATACCTGTTTTGTAGGTACCTGCTCGCTCGTAAATTCGCATCCTTTTGTATTTATCTTTGCACAAATATATATTTTTCCGTGTAAAGTATCTCTTCCAGTCATCATGATTCAACACAAATGCGGCATGATGTTATTATTTTATTTACTGTACGAAATTAGTACTCACGACGCGTGAATTGTTTTTATTCAGAAAAAGAGAATTTGTCGTGTATCACATTATGTCACGCTCGCACGCTGTGTTACGCGACGGAAAACATTAAATCGGTTAATAGAATGCCTCAACGGAGAAAAAATTCGGTCGCGTTCTGATTCTTTTGTCCGGAACGAGAGCGCGTTTCGCACCAGCCGAACTTTGATCTGGCACTGCAGCGTTAAAATTATCGCATTGAAAAAAAGGCGTTGCTGTTTCAGGATAAACTTAAACGAATACCGGCGTGTATACGAGTACTGGAGTACGCGCGTGTAAAACCCTCACGCACCAGCGTAAATGTGTATTCTGACACCGGCGGAATCGTTGAATTGATTGCCGACTGACACGAAATATCGTCAGAATATTTTTTATGGAATTATATTCAGTGATGGATTATTGTTGGCTGCAGTTATCACGCGGCGACACCATGATACCCTCGTGAGGATTATTTTGTTGGTTTCAGGAAAGAGAATCGTCAAACTATGACATACACGTCACGATGTAGTCACCCTCGCAGGCCGTAGCCACCCCGTTCCACCACCCGTATCGATCGTCCCGCTGGTAACCGACGGTTCATGACGAATTCGGAGCGGCGAAACACTTTAGTCAGAATAATATGGGTCGACGATTGGGAACGGACGTCTCCTCCCTGAGCATTATCTCGCGACTAACCAGAAATGATTCCTCCGATGCTTGGGATTGCTTGGAACACCAAGCAAGTGTCACCCCTCCGCGCTCTGCAGTGAAATACATTTCCGACGCATGCGTAAGACCGATGCCAATGACGATAATGAGGATAAAGACGCGTGACAAAAAACTCATGTTGTTGTCACTATTTTCCTCAATTCCATGCGCTAAATCCGCGGAGACACTCGACATGATACGCGGTAAATATCGCCATGATTTACAATCGCAGATTGCCGATGCACTCGTTGAGAGAGGTATACACGTTCAACCCGTCACGAAACGGCTTTTATTGTCAGTTAAAATTGTACATGCAACACCGCTAAATCTCGCTCTCGTCTACGTGCTCGTATCGTATATTACAATTACAGCTACATCTTGGAAAACTACATGGATGCAAGATCGTTATTTGTTATTTCACAATTTTAAGTATACATGACAGCGCGAAATGTGCTATTTATTTGGCAACATCAGGCAACGGGTGTAATGTTCAACTTCTTCGCGTCCTCCAAAAGTTTTCCTACCATGGCGTTCCACTCGTCAGGGCGGTTCTCGGTGTACCACACGACTATCTTTTCCACATTCTTCTTTTGCGTTTCCGTACATTTTCGGCATTTCGTTGCAAACGCTTCAGCGGCATGCTCTGCAAAATATAAAATTTTTAATATTCTGGTTGATGCAAGCTGATGTTTGAAAATTGTGCGAATTGTAACTTTTTACTAACATGAACATTATTATGTTACAACACGATAATATTAATATGTCTATTCCAAATTTTTTCTATTTAGTATATGCTTTGATAAAAAATATATTTAAAAATATTTTCATATGTGAAAAGATTAATCAAATATCTGAAATGGAGGTGATGTACTCGTCTTAAACTTAATAATATCCTTTATTATATGTTTTATATTTTTAGATAATAAATATCCTATTTTTCTATCTTAGAAAATATATTTTTCTATATTGTTTACAGATTAAGAAAATAATATTTTTGTCCACGTTATAATATCATTAGAGTTAGAGCATTAATAGCACTTCTACTTTTAATATTAAATAAAAATCATATCTGTCGTTTATAAAATCCAAATTTATATGAAATAAAATATCATACGTTTGAAGAATTTCTGATCTTCTGTCACGCACGGGCCAGTGTCCATGAAGCATTTGTAATATTGATTTCGAAGCTCGTCGTTCGGCAAGATATGGTCAGGATCGATGTGATCGAACATGTCCGAGTACATCTCCTCGGCAGTGACGGCTGCTAAAATAGCCAGAATGGCCAACAAGCAGAGATTCGATCTACCCATAATTTTATCGGTGTTGTTAGGATTTCGTGCCGTGCAAAACTGAATATTTTATTCGGCTAGATACATCTTTTATAGCTTGCACTTACCCTTGGCGAACCGTTCCTTACGTAAATACTATGCAAATAGTCGTTACACGTCGGATCGATTGTAATCACATATGTTTCAGGTAGACAGGATGAACAGAAGGAAGGAATTAATTAGTGAGTTTGTAACGCGAGACAAGAGCGTTCGACTATTTCCCTCGCGTAAGATGATCATTAGAGGGGCGGCTTGCGAATCCGATGTTGATTTAGCCATCTCTCGGAAACCGAGAATCCTTAACAAGCAGCAATTAAAATTGCCGGTTTTAAGCCACGCAAGTACTGTAATTTTACCCCGATGACTCACGTATAATGCCACTCGTAATCGTACCTTTCGCTCTTGCGCTGAATCAGTATTCGGAAATAATGTCGCGCGTATTTTTTACATAATTATTGTCCGAGTCACAAGCGGTTTTCTTTAACGAACGATGTAATTAGTAACCAGAAAATTACTGATTGTTCAGCTATGTCAAGTTTTGAGATATGATCTATGATAGGCCAGATTTTGGAACAAATAATATGCGATGCTCATTAATGAAAACAATGTAACCAATCAACGGAAATTCTGCTAATGGCATAAATTTACCCATCTAACTAAAAATTTCTAATAATGTTAAAACTGTAGGAAGAATTTTTAGAAATATGAATCAATTTTTTTTTACTTTAATTCTTTAATATCTTAACGGAACTGTGAACTTTTCAGAAAATTTTGCTAGAATTAATATATTTTACATTATATTAAATTATTACATCTTATAAAAAGGATCATAAAAATAGAAATTTATAAATTCCTATTTCATACATCGTAATCTCAATGTGTGTTAACTTATTTTACAACTAATGTTTATTATATAAATTAATTATGATTAAATATAAAATGTACGTAGATCAGATTATGATACAACTATATGTGTGTGTGTCCTAACGAAACTAATTACTATAATATAAATCTGTCGTACATAATGATCAGTATAACGGGTTGTCTTTCGTTAGGGGACTGCATGTAATTATTATTACCATCATTATCTCGAGTAGTTTTATAAAACGACCTGTTTGATAAAACTCATTAAGTTTGAAATTGATTTTTCAACATTTATCAAAATTTTTGAATTTTTTAAATTACATCTCAGCGCAAAAAATCGCAATCAAACTCTTATTTATCAAGGAATGAATTTTTTGAACTTAATCGTAAAATTATGAGAGAGAGATCCCCATTTATACTTTTCTTCACTGAAATTCATTTTACTTTCAGTAAAAGTGTAAATCTTATAATTAAATTATTCAGATATTTATATAATATAAGCAAAAAAGAAAAATATCTTCGTCCTATCATCGATGCCCACGATTCACGAGGTAGTATTTCACCGTTGATATTTTGCTGTACGCGTGAAGTGAGCATTCCAAACCGCATTGGTGACTTGCAACCAAATACCCTACTCTCGCCGCATTTGGCGCTAAACGTAGTTGTGTCCAAAGAAGAAGAGAAGGAAAGAGATTCCGATTATTCATTTATATACATACACACACACATATATATATATATATGTTAATACATATAAATAACGAAACCATATCGCGTTCAGGCCTAAGGTGCGATTTGATTGTAATATAAATAATATAATATATAACAAAAATGTGTAATACTTCTATTATTATATGTAATATGTATGATAAATTTGATAATATATATTAATTATATATGACATTTATATGTAATTTATTACAGGAATTCGTGGCCTCACGCGGCGGTTCTGGGGATTTCGCGGCGCGAGGGTTGGCGCGCTCGCGCGACCGCTACTTGAAAGCAGCAGTCAACGATCGCGCTGCATTGTGGCGATCGAATGGCCGCCTCGTCTGATGTCTGTCCATTCTGTTCTTCTGCGATTAGTTTTACTTTATTCGGCGATCCTCGTGAGCGGTGCCTCCCGTTCCTCTCGTTGAACGATCCGGTAAGCCGAACGACAGTCTCCCGAACGGACGGCGACGCTCGAGATAACCTATAGTCTGCGGATTCGCCGCGCGAACGTACCGCCGAGGCGCACCTCGCGGTACGCCCGGTGAGATTTGTTTTTCGTTAAATAACCAACTGGCGGCTACGCGGTGCGCCGCCGAAATTCGTGATCGCGGTTCCGTCAATCCCGCGGGCACGTGTATAGGGTGCGAGTGTCGAGCGAATCGTCCAGCTGGCGAACGGCAACTGTATACGTATAGTAGCTCACGTCGAGATATCCATTTAACATGTGAGGTACTAACGTTCTTGTCACCTGCACCTCTTGTCACTTTTTGTATAATTAACAAGAAAGGATGGGTATCAATAAGTATCCTTCGAAATCGATATTTGTTATGTAAAATACAATCTGGAATGAGAAATTTTTAGTGCACGAATATTCGTAAAGTCGTAATTGCAATTAAGTATAATTATACTTGTACAATTTTTCAATTTCACTTGAACTCGAGCTCCTCTGTTGCATCAAAATTTTTATTTTATTATGCATGCATTTGATTTATTCTATTAACACACATGCAAAAAATATGTGTCTAATTCATATATGTATATGCATATATATATGCAATAAATATTAACACTTACAAAAAAATTGGTTTTAGAAAATATAATTAATCTCTTAAGATAGTTAAAAAAAGTCTATTTGCTGATATAAAAAATATTGAAAGATTATTGAGAAATTATAATATGCTTCAATATAAAAAAGTTACCAATATTTTTTCTTTGCGCATGTTTTAAGCGCAAAGCCTTTACTATAATCAAGTATTGATTATAATTAATAGCAATTAAAGAGAATTACGGAATACAGTTTAAAATACATATGAAACAACTTTTGCTTGTATCTAGAATCTATGCTAGGATATATATATATATACCAATTTATTTATCTCGGTTAGTTTTGTTGCTCATTTTTTTCAACATTAACGTACTTGGACTTTATTATCAACGTCTCTGAGATACTAAGCGAAAACAATATTGAGCAAGTTTAGTTACATAATCATAAAGACTACTAGTGTAATGATTAAAGAATGAGTAAAGAAAACTAGCCTGTTATATATTCAATATAATTAATCAGTATGATAGGATTGTATTTCTTGGAAGTAAAATTGAGTAATACATAGATTTTTATCATATCTTTTTGTCCCATAATAAAATGTTAAATTATAATTTTATTATAATTTATAGCCATTCTTTGGTATGCAATGCTGTTATTCTCTTTCCAAATCATTGCAGATTTAGTAATATAGTAACATATTAACATTAACAAACGTAAATTGAAATGGAAAAAAGTGCCGATGGGTTGCTGTTTCGCGCTGAGAGAAATAATGGTGCCGATGAAGTAGCCATGGACATTGTTGACGAGAGAGTAGCTATTTTAGATGCAGGTGCTCAATATGGGAAAGTAATAGACCGGAAGATTCGTGAATTAAATGTTCATAGTGAAATTCTGGCACTCGATACACCTGCATTTACTCTTCAGGAGAAAGGATACAAGTAAGATATACATGTTTAATATCAATTAACTAGTTATCACAATTTTGCACGCATGTAATATTATACAAATATGGATTATTAATTTGATTATCTTTTCAGGGCTATTATAATTTCTGGTGGTCCTAGTTCAGTATATGCGGAAGATGCACCTAGATACGATGCCGATATCTTTCGAATAGGAATTCCTGTATTAGGTATTTGTTACGGGATGCAGATGATGAATAAGGAATTCGGCGGTAGTGTAACTCGAAGGGAGAGTCGAGAGGATGGCCAGTTTCCCATTGAAGTTGATACCAAGTGCCTGTTATTTAAGTATGTCAATTTCAATCATGTTATAAAGTATTAAATGATTAAATTAAATAATGCTGATTTGTCTGAACTATAAGAATCTTGTGAAAAACATTGTTTAACATGATGTAATAAGTGATGTATTGTTTATTAGGGGCTTGGACAAGGAGCAAATGGTACTATTAAGCCATGGTGATAGCATAGACAGGGTGGCTGACTGCTTTCGTACTACTGCCAGATCGTCAAGCTTTATAGCAGGTATAGCGAGCGATAAGATGAATTTGTACGGTGTGCAGTTTCATCCGGAAGTGGATTTAACGCCTAACGGAAAATCGATGTTACATAACTTTTTATTTGGTATCGCTGGCCTTACGGGTAATTATACGCTCCGTGATCGGGAGGCACAGTGTATCCAGTACATCAGAAATACTGTAGGCGACAAAAAGGTTTTGGTACGTAATTAATACTCTAATTCAAAATATATAAGTTAAGCTTTTGAAATAATATTAAATATCCAATAATTTTTATCTTAAACATGTAACAAGAGAGATGCCATTTAAATTTATCTGAATTTTTTTGTTACAGTTATTAGTGAGCGGTGGTGTGGACTCGACAGTGTGCGCAGCTTTATTACAAAAAGCTTTAAGTAAGGAGCAAGTTATAGCCCTACATATTAATAACGGCTTCATGCGTAAAGGAGAAACGCAATTCGTGGAACAAAGTCTAGCCCAATTGTGTGTTACGTTAAGAGTAGTGAACGCTGCTCGCTATTTCATGCAGGGAACGACGACTGTCCCATTGGACAATGTCGCGCCTGTAATGAACGCTAATGTTACGAATAATAAAGGGATGTGCGGTACAGCGAGTAGCCCGAGAACCAGGTTAACCAAGATGTTATGTGAGACTACAAATCCAGAGGAGAAACGAAAGATTATAGGCGATGTTTTTGTAAGAGTCGCGAATGAAGCGATGGCAGAAATGGGATTGAAGCCAGAGGACATTTTTCTTGGACAAGGCACTCTCAGGCCTGATTTAATAGAAAGTGCAAGCGCCTTAGTCAGTGGTAAATTTCTATTTCTAGAATTCTCAATGAATTCCTACGTCCTCGTGTCGCAAAAAATGCGAATCTTTTTTTTTATCTATTCAGGTAAAGCGGATGCCATAAAGACGCATCATAACGACAGCGAACTTGTGCGAGTACTACGAGCGCAAGGATATGTAGTCGAACCGTTGAAAGATTTCCATAAGGACGAGGTAAGACAGTTGGGATGTGATCTCGGATTGCCGGCGGCGCTCGTTGCGCGTCACCCATTCCCAGGACCTGGACTTGCAGTACGAATCCTTTGCGCGGATGAGCCTTATATAGAGAAAGATTTCTCCGAAACACAGGTATTACAGATGCAAAATAAAAAGTACTGAAATATTGATACAATTGTTTCTTCAACAGACCGTTGACGTGAATTGTAATTTGTACTTTCCAGGTCATAGTAAAAATAATGGCCGAGTATGAGCAGATGCTTCAGAAGAAACACGCGTTGTTAAATCGCGTGGAAGGCGCGACAAACGAAGCCGAGCGTCAGCAACTTCGTAGAGTTTCGAGTCATCGTCATATCGCGGCAACTCTCTTGCCTATTCGTAGCGTTGGGGTTCAGGTATTTGAAAATCATCAATATCGAAGTATTCAATTTCTAATTTTTGCCAGATGTTAAAACATCTTTTTGGTCTCTATAGGGTGATCGAAGAAGTTATAGCTACGTAGTAGGTTTGTCGTGCGAGGAGACTGTATCCGAAGGTGTGGAATGGGAGGACATGTTGTTTCTTGCAAAACTAATTCCACGCGTGTGTCACAATGTGAACCGTGTGTGCTACATTTTTGGGCCGCAGCTTCATCATCCAATCCAGGATATCACGCCTACGTATCTCACCTCGAATGTGATAGCGACTTTACGACAGGCGGACCACTTAGCTAATCAAGTGTTGGCTTCTAACGGCTGTATGGGAGCCATTAGCCAGATGCCCGTTGTTCTAATACCGATACACTTTGACCGCGACACAGCATGTCGAACGTTATCATGTCAACGTTCCGTTGTTCTTAGGCCGTTTTGCACTAACGATTTCATGACTGGCATCCCCGCCATTCCTGGCAAAGATTTGCCAATACATGTAAGTTCATATAGCTTTTCATGTCTATATATATATATATACACACACACACACACACACACGTATGTACTCAACTGTTTAACATGAGAATAATGAATTTATTTCAATGTGTCATAGGTGGTGAAAAAGATGGTAACTGAAATATCCACGGTGCCCGGAATCTCACGCGTTTTATATGACCTAACGTCTAAACCACCGGGAACAACCGAATGGGAGTAGTAAACGCTCATCTGGCTCCTTTCTATTTTTTCACCATCCCTGCGCGCGTAACGATTACAAAGCGAAAAATATATTTAAAAGTATATAAATATATAAATATATATATAAATATTACGAAAGAAATACACGAATTCGAGGTTGATGACTTCTTACTAATTTATACAAGACCGAGCAAAACTTTTCCAAAGGCATACATTAAACGAGTCGTGTATTATTGGCTTCTCTAGACAAAGAACGGCATTTGCGTTCGATTGAAATTAAAGATATCACATTTGCTTGTAAATAGATTTCTTATATTACACACTCATTAGTAGAAATTTAATTTATTAAATTTACGAGAATTCAATTATCGTTATTACATCTCGGATCATTACATCTGATCAGCGGTACCATTAGATTGTTGTTGTACTCGATCTGCATGTAACGTTGAACATGTTTCACGGTTCTTCTATATGTTCTATGCCAAATGCAGTTCCCAGTTTTCGTTGTACATCTAAAAAAACAGATAGACATATAAGTACGTTTAATGTATCATATGCCGAATATTTTTATTTATCGATCATGACCGAGTAAAGCGATATCTGTTCCTTAAAATCTGCAGCGTTGTATTATTTATTATCCATTTGTTACGAAATGAAAAAAACGTCTATTATAATAACAGAAATACTTCAAAGATAGATTACCTATACATGGTTTTCAACAAGATATGTAAATCTTCGATGCGTTTCTTTTCTGGAAGCATGCTAAGAAACGTCGCTAGTGACAAAAAGTCTACTTCATTCACAACATTAGATTTAGTAACCCATGTTTGTATTTGCAGTTTTACCTATGAAAATATTACATTTAGTTCGGTTGAAACCAAAAAAATATCATCTTTACATAATATACGTAATTTTTCAAACAGTAATCCGAATATATTACTTGATAAAATTATATAAAGGAAAAGGATAAGCGAAAAGAGGAAAAGGTGACACGATTCTTCATTCAAAACTATATTTACCGAAGAAGAGGATTTTGTTTGATTTTATGATCAAGATTGGATAAAATCTTGCACTGTATGCATGAATATTGGTGGCAATAGAAAGTTTTCAAAAATCTGCTAAATATTCAAATTTCCGTTTTTTTTGTCGTTTTCTTTAATTATTTAATATAATACAAGAGTTGAATGTTTTTTATTAGTATTTATTTCGATATTCACATATAAAGTAATAATCCATAGTCATGTTTGTGTTTCTAAACTAGAATTAAGTTTTCAAAGTTGTCATTTCCGAATGTACAATAAGGGTAAATCTAAAACTGAAAATACCGAAATAAAATTGCACCGCGTAACGTACTGTGATAAGCTAATGATTGTCATGGGATATTACTGACACACTTTTTTGTTAGACTTGAATCTTCCATAATTTTACTCGTTACTGTGCCAATGTCACAGTTACCATTTAATATTCGGCATAATTGTCACGTTCATGACATTTACATACTAAATATATTTTACAACTGCTAATTCTATACAGATCGAGGGATCTGAACACCAATGCATTAAATATTCACAGATAAAAAAAAAACATTTTGAAGTGTAGAATTCACCATCTTTTGTAAAATGCAAAATCTGGTAAATATACAGGAAAAAAATAGATAGGAGAAAAATAGATATCTCTGATGCATCTGTATCATCTGATACGTCAATATTACGGCAATAACAGGTAAACAATTCGTATTACTTGTTACGAAATAATTTTATACAAATGTTTAATATTGATTGGAATTGCGGTTACTTGCACTAGATCTCAAAAAATAGAAGAAAGCTAGAACTCAGTTCCTATTTAATTTGTCTTTAAAATAATTATGTGGTACCTGTTGTAATGGAAGGGTGAAGAGATGATTCACAAGATTAATTAACATTTCCTGATGTTTATCTACGTTCTCATTGTTATGTAAAATACTTAAATTCTGTAAAATAAAGGTATCGGCTTTATCCACCGTAACATTATTGTGTGAAATCTCAACATGATTGACTTGACACGAGGTTGATTTAGCTCCGACAGTATTGTCCTTTTCATAAAATTGGTCTCCCCCATGCATTGCGTTCTCTTGTGATTCGGCTTCATTTATACAAGTGCTATTTACAATAACTATTGCGTTCTCTTTATTATCACCGATCTTTGAAGAAGCACCCGCTTCTTGTAATCTCTCACTATCGCTCTTTTCACTTGTTTCTTTGAAATTCACTCTATTCGCTTCTCTTTTCATATCACAATATATCTGCACATCGCGTTGTACATCGGGATGCAAATCGCTTTTCATTAAAGCTGATAAAACGATCGGATCAACTTGCGAACAATTATGTACATTTGAACTTTCCTCGTCACGCTCAACTTGATTTACCGGATCAACCGTACTGGTGGTATTTGCTGCAGCTTGAGATTGTTTGTTTTTTTTGTATTCGTCAATTATCTCGTTTCTTATATCGGCAGGTAATTCGATTAATACGGACATATCGATATCCTGTATTCGCGGCATCTCATATTTTGATGACCTTCCGCTATTTGGTTTCACTTGTCTAAAGAAATTCTCTTGAGACGTTTGCCTCTGGATTGTTTTCTTATTGGATTTTTCAAGTAAATCCTTTACTTTTATAATATTTTCATTTACCTTAGGATTGTGTAACTTTTTATTTTTTGATTTAGCTGCAAATGACGATTCGACTTGAACATCGACTGGAATTGTTACACCGGTCGATTCAGAGGCTTTGACCGTTTTCGGCGGCAAATTACTCATTTCTGTATCACAAATTTTTCTCGTTGCTACTGATTCTGTAGTTAAAGGCACTTCAGAACAATCCGGTTTAGATTTCTTATTAAAATTCGAGACGCAATGATCTTCTTTGTCATCTCCCAACATTTCCTCACACGTTTGTTGTAATTTTTTCGTTTTATTAAAGAAATTGATTAAGCTGCTTTTAGCTTGCTTAGTCCTGCATATTTCTAGCCTGGATATTTGTATTCCTATTCCTCTCATATCTTCAGGTATTAAATGCAGCTGATTCCAAATATTTATAACTTCCCTAGATCACGTAAAACATGTACTTAATTTCACGAAATATATATTTCAAGAAAGCATAAAATATACAAGATTAACAGATTAATAGTAAACTCACTTTCTAATGATATTGATGTCGTCAACAGCCGCTATAAGATTTTTCGATTTCGTTATATAATTGCAAAGACCGTGACCCATGAACTTCGGGGTTTCCTTCGGTGCCTCCTCGGCTCTGACCATTAATTTCAGCGTGATGCATCTACCCTTTGCACGAGCCGCTGTCAATCGATTGCACACCTCTACAGATAATTCGCTCAAAAAATCAACAGCATCGCCATTATTCTGGAATCTTATGCCATAATTAACTTCAGCCGATACAGATTTTCTAACATATTCCAGATTCAGCTTTGTGTCGTCTAACCCACGGCACATCTTGTACAATTGCTCTCCCGTCTTTTTGCCGAATTCTTTTTGTAAAACCCCCAACGATATCTTCTGCAAATCTTCGCATGTATGCACATTCATTTTATGTAACTTGTATGTTGTTGTTCCGCCAACTCCTAAAGACAGACGAAAAAATAGGAGAATTAAATTAATCCTAATAAAGGTAATAAAATGATTAAATGAGAAAAAGAATCAAATCTAAGTATTTCTACTTATTATAGAATACAAATCCAATATATTTGCTTAAGGTGTTTCTTTAAATATTTTGTTTTTGCAAAATAATATAAACTATTGATCATTCAAATGTACCTGGTAAATCTCTTATATTAAAAGTTTGAATATATGTCTCTGCATTTTGAGCGCTGAGATAGAATTGATTATCGGGTTTAGCTTTTCGCGTTGCCAATCTCGCCTGCAACTTATTATTACCGAATCCTGTGGATACCGGGCAATCTGTTTTCTGCTTAATCTCGTTCCTAATTATAGTAGCAAAGTCCAACGGCGAGAGTCCAGATGCCTCAAGAATTTTCGTGCAATCAACATACATTTCGTCGCAGCTTACTGCTTCGATATCTAAAGTGTAGGATGCCACAGTGTCGTACAATACGTACGAAACTTCCTTGTAACCCTCGAAATCGTACTGAATTGTCTTTAAATCTGGACACAGTTTTAACGCCTCTCCCAGAAACATGCCATTCTTCACGCCAGCCTTTCTCGCAGCGTACGAGCACGAAGCTACTTCTGACATCGATCCAAACTCCTCCTTGCCATCGTGATTCGCCGAAAACGTGTTGCCTTTTGCGTGCGTTACCGCTACCGGTACGCCTTGCAATTCCGGTCTATTTCTGATCCCCACGGATACGAAAAAGCAATCCATATCAATGTGCATTACAACAGGTTCTTGCTTGTGGTTTGATTTACTTGTAATTTTATCTGTAAAACAAATTGTCTCATCTTCAGAATCTGATTCGCAATCAGCCGACGTTGTGGCCTTCTTGATACTGTTTAATCTTATTAAACGCTCAAGGCCGGGAAATGCTACGTCACTTTTGTCCCTCAACTCATTCACGTAATCCTTAAACATAGTTCCCATGGTAGAAATATAATGCAATCTCGAGTTACTGTAAAACGTCGACAGAAATTCAGCATCTTTTGTACATTGCGCGCTTGGTTTTGTATTCGAAGATTGACCAAAGTGACTTGCGTCTTGCTTCAATGCATTATTAAAGGCATCGTGTTTCGATGAATTTCCCTTATTTATGTCGGTACTCGCTGAAGCTTCAGGCTTCTCAATATCCTGTTTATTATGCGTGACTGAGCTAGCATTATCTTTATCCTTATTTAATTTATACGCCAACTGAGGCTGCACATTGGTGTTATTAGAATAAAGTAAATAATTCTGGAAATTCAGGATCTTTCCGGCTGCTATGCTATCGACGATCCACTGCGGTTTACAAATGGGAATTGGATTTTGGCTCTTTCTGTATAACATTATCTTGGAATACGGCAGATTAGACGCTATAATGTGAGTCGTGATTTTAGGACGCATATAATGATGATATATTCCTCCATGCATCATCATTAGACGTCTGAGCTCATCCGACGTTGGATCTGTATAACCGTTAACAAATATCGCAATCCCTTCAAACAGTTTCGATGATTCTTTAAATTCTTTGCTGGCTGTGTCACGGAACTGTTCCTCCAGCTTGGCTTTCTTCGCAGGCATATAACCACCCTGACAAGATGTTAAAAAATGATGCAAAGAGTAAATAGATGAAGATAATAATAAATATTAATTATATACTCACCCACTCTTCAAAGCCATTGTCTGCCCAAGCCCGATCTTTTTTTTTCTTTGACATAATTATATTAATTCGGCCAAGTGGAAATTTCGCAATTGATAATTATCATGCAATGCATCCTGGAACAAGAAGAATTAATAAAGAATGATTTAATTGTGTAAAATTATAATTTCCTCAGAATTTAATTTCTTAAAACTTTAATTAGCATGTTACATTTTTTTTCCTGCCGGGCGAGATTAATATATAACAATTTGACACTTAATTTCACATTTTTAGCTCTAATTATTTGATTGACGTAAACATGTAAATATCGACATCACGTTGACATAGCATTTATAACCTCAAATATAGAAAACAGCATCGCATAAGTCCACTTCAAGATTTAAATAGACCGTATTTTATTGTATCACGTTGAATATCTATTTGTGGCTTACATAACGGTAACCAGTGGATTGCACTTGTGGATATTTGTGCGGCATGAACAATAAATGAACGAGTCTATTTTTTGCCGCCAAAAGTGTTTACACGTGTCCAAGGTCCAAGGCACATTTTTATTTTCCGTCATCTGCCTCGCGCGGCTCCGGCTCCGGCTCCCACGACGAGAGATTTATATAAAGATTATCCCCGGGGCGTTTTTCAATGTACAAAATCAATATTTGGACATCCGTCACGCTCGCACCGTGTTCTATATGCGAATTAAGTTTAATCGAAACGTCCCTGAGCTCCATTCTCGGTTTCATGACAGACACTTGTTGCATGTGACGATCTGACCATATATTTCGTTTTGCCAACAATTTTTGTTGCAAAAATTTACAACGTAATATAATACACGTGCGGAAACGTACTTCTCGCACCGATTGAAAAGTATAACATAATTACGTAAGAAACGTAGTTTTAGAGTTGTCTTACTATTATTGACAATGATATTATTAATAATTCTTTAATTGTATAGTAATAATTATTATTGTCTTTTTTTTATTCTTATAGATTTGTTGATAAAATATTTTTCAACGTCTGTTATATCCTCACGTGTAAATAAAATGTAGTATAGATGACACTGGCACTCAAAATAGGTTTTTATTACTAAATCTTTGTTATTTCAATAAATGTACAATATTAACACATTTTTTTGTATTAATATTTTAATACATTCACATTACTTCGATACACCTGTTCAACTTTCATACCTAGTAACAATAATGGCACCTCATTATACAAGATGTATTATCTAAAGTGTACTTATAAGACAAATCTTATACTAAATAACATTGGGAATAACAATGATCAAAAAGCTGAACTAAGCGGCATACCTATACATTAAAGACTAGAGTTCGTACCAGACGAGCTCTGCGTTCGCGTGTACACATATTCATGGAATATATATCTTTCTCTCTCTACAAAATAATAGCAAAATATAATCTTAATATATCTTTATATTGCACATATATTAAATTGTATGGCAGGAAATTAAAAATGCATAAACTATACTTACATTGAAATGGAAATTTATCTTTGTATCGTTCTTCAATTAGAAAATGAGGATAAATTTTCAGAAAAATTAAAAATTTTATACGTGATCAATTTCATAAAAGCTGCTCTAAATAATCTTTATTATAAATTGTGAATTTTATATAAGTTTTATATAAAATGATATTGCAAATTATGTGCGTAATATCTAACAGTAAATATATATTACAAAATGAGTTTATTACAAAAATAATGTTTCTGAAGACACAATGACATGATAAAGCAAAGAGAAAACAAAGACTCTGTCTGAATCTTAATTTAAACCATTAATAACAACTCTCCGCAAGCGCACACAGTTACAACTATGCCAAGTGTGTTTTATAAGCAGCGGTCATTTGTTCGAGGAAAATGAATGTCAGGACTGTATGAGGCCCTAGACGTGCATAGTATGGGAAGAATCCTTTCCACAATGCAAACAATCCTTCGTTTCTCACAACCTTGGTCAGAACATCAATTGCGCCTGTAAACTCTGGTTTGCCGTTTATCGTTTTCATGTTTTGGATTCTGAAAGGAGAATCGTTATAGTAATCTGAATCCTAAATTAAAAATGTTAATTGAATTTTAAATAAAACTAAATTTATCCTATAATACCTTGTTTTAGCTATATCTACAGGCATGGAGGCAGCAGTGGTGACTAAACCAGAAATCATAGAGCTTGCAAAGTGTAATAAAATATTTTCCTCAAAATATCCTATTTTAAAAGAAAAAAATACAACAAATGTAAATAACAATATTTATACGTATAATTGTACAGTCTAAGAACGATACAAATCTTTCTACAAACCTGTGTCTAGCAATGTTTGTTTGGCTTGAGAGTACGATGCCAACTGTGCTGCGTTTACAACCATAGCTCGTCCCATAGTGGGAATGGCGCCACGCCATAACGTAAAGAGACCTTCCTCTCTAATTATACGGAATAACGCATCAAATACGTTTTTGTAATTACGCCTCTCAGCTGTATTTGAAGCATATAAAATGTTTAAATTCCACACTATGTACATGGATATGTATACTAAACTGATAATGTACACTAAAGTAATAATCCCTATCACGTGGAAAAAAAATACAAATTTACCAATAGGTGATCTTCCATCCGCAGTCATCCTAATTAAAGCTACTTCCGCTGGTGTACCTACAAATGCTCCGACACACCCAGCTACCATACCAAGTAGTGCTTTTACAACAAAACTTGGCTGCTCGTTGTCTTTTCTAAATAAGACAAGCGTATTTTTAAAATTCACTTTGATATTCACTTTTTTTTTATAAGAATAATTTAATCAATCTGGACCACACATAAAGTTAACTTACGAAGAAACTTCCATAAGCCAAGTATATATACCAAGTCTAGTAGTAGTATAAGTGGCCTGTCGCATTAAACCAGCGGATAAGCCGGAGTATAATGCCAAAACACCTTCATTTTTCAGAATGCCCGAGGTAACGCTTAACGTCGACGTTTTTGTGCCGCTTAACTGCATACGATTCTTTATTAAATCCAATGGTTGTACAAAACATGTTGCTGCCATGCTGTAATTAAACACACACATATTATATCCTTTATATACTATCTCCTGGGAGAAAATATACTCTCTAATATACACAATTAAATTTCATGATAACATATATCAATCAGAATATAAGTATATTTTGATAAAATTTCATTTTTTGTGTGTAAATGTAAGCAAAAAAAATTAAATTAAATTTTTTATTTTTTAGGAATTAAATAAAGTAATTCATTTTAAAAATATATAAATATTATATTGTATGTGTAAATAAAAAAAATTAGAAAATGAATTTTTTATGGCGCTATCGATATTAGAAGAGCTATATTAGTTTATCCAGGGTTACAACTCTATTTATAGTATGCGAATAAGGTATATAGATATACACATACATATTGCATCATCGTGAAAAATTAAAATTTACTTTTTTCCTCTGCTTCTAGTTACTTAAATAGTAGCGTCAGTTATGTAATTTACAAGTGATTCTGATAAAATTTAATTTCGACCTTCGAACCTCAACTTTTAGTGATTGCGAAATCCTCCGATAATTATTAGAAAACAATGTATACACTTGTCATCTAAGATTGTCGTCTCAAGACTATACATTCACAGATGTCACATGTCTAAAATAAATGTAAAAAAAAAAGGACACAAACCCAGAAGTCCCACCAATGAGGAATTTTACACCGTTCGGTACTGTCTTTTGGCTGCTCATTTTGACTAAATTAATTAAACTTGTTGAATATCGCGTGTCTATATTAATCACGCGTATTTTCGTCTAAAATGATGGGCAGTAAACACCGGACGCGCGCGTGTAAAGAAAATAAAATAATTAAAAAACGGCTTATCGAAAGGAGCCGCGTGTTGAACCGGGTATGTACACCGCTCATGAACACGGAAGAAATCGGAATGGTCGGAATTCGGTCGGAATCATACAATATATCCGCGATCGCCCTTCGGACATTCGTGGCATATGTCATCAGCTGACACTGCTGACAGTGCTGACACGGAATTGACGGAATTACGGAAGTAGCAGAAGCGCCAGAGCACCAGAGCGCCACCTTTCCATGGCATTGATACTTCAAACTTGGATTGGATGCTTCACATGTGAAGTTGCACCCACTGTGGATTTAATTGCGGCTTGCGGAGTCGTATCCATGGTGGAGCGTGGTTCTCGAACGCAGCCCTGCTGAACGCGTCCATTATTTCATGAATACTCATGCATTATGACTGTTGGTTACATGTATATTTTGTAATTTTTATTAAAAATATAATAAAATATGCATTACTCTGATACAAAATTACATCTTTTAAGTATATAGTCATATAAAAAGTAATATTACTTAAAATTTCAAGAATTACGATTTATTATGAAAACTTGTAGAATTTTAGATTTATATGGAACTCAAACGATGATAATGTAGATAAAAATTTCTTGAATTTTTATTTACACAACATAGAAACTTATTGTACAGTTTAACTTAGAGACTATCACATAACTTGATTATAATTCTAATTTATTTAATGTTACAAACTCTGAAACTACAAATTTATAATTTCTATTTATTATCTTATATAATACCGTAGATATTTTTATATACAGAATAATGAGATGAGAGATTTCTGACTACTGATCTGTTGAAGTATCGTGCGACGTATTGGATAATGGTAATAACTCAGGCTCTGTTAAGGATATCATACGTCCACAGGAATCCGACGATCTGAAATTAATTTAGGTTTATATTTAATCGACCCTTGAAAAGAGAAGCATTATTTTTAGAAATCTGAAATATATGTACAAATACATCTTACACATCTTTTAGAAGATATAAGACTTGTTTGTGTTCTATTCCTTCCAGCCACAAATTCAGTAACTCCTCTCGCTTACATCTCAGCAATTGTTTGCAGGCATTCAGATTCTCCTTCACCGCATGAATCTTCTCTCGCGACGACGTAACTTTCTCAGACAGCGCACTAAATATCTATAAAATAATACGTGGATAGGATACAAAGCTCGCAACAATAAATATCCGAGTTCTTGCTCAATTCAAATATGCATGATGCATGTCCATATTTACTTGCATAACTTCCATGAGATCCTGATCGTGCGACGAAACCAATTCCTCCAGTCGTTGATCGCTTCGTTTGTACTCCTTTTCCAACTTGGCTTTCTCAATCTCGCGTTGCTCGTTCGTTTCGCTTGCTGATAAAGCGCGGATCACCGAGATCAGCAAACCGCTCTATGAAAGGCATACGAGACACGTGACAATTCATTCGACAATTGCCTCGTTCCAATGGAATTAAAATTAAAAGAACTTTTTAACACAACCATGAGATTTACTTACCGTTTCTTTCGTCGGCTTAATCCCTCGAGGTGGTTTGACAGGAGGCGTCATATTCATCTTACAACAAGTAGCTACAAAATAAAAGCAATCTGTATTCTGAGATTAAGGTTAACCCTACTCAATTTTAACTCTCTTTTCTCTTGTCGACATAAATGTACGCATATAAATGAGAAAAGTACGACGAAAAATCGTACCGGTCCCCTTAAATTGCAAGATTTCTAATGTGTTTCGAATATAAAGATGAGACGATTTTGTATTACAACTTAACACGTCGTGTCAGGTTAAGTTATTGTATACGAGCAGTGAACTGTATAGTATATAATATATAATTCATATAATTCATAATTCAATTATATATTATATAATTTACTATATACGAAACACAGCTTCTCTATCCTAAGTTTGTCTCCACTCCAAGTCAGCTGTTTTCTTCTAAACTGAAATTCTCCCCTCACGCCGCCCGCCCTTTAACACGTTAGCCACTTGACACTTGACACGTGACTACGTGAGAGTCAGAGTGGAGGACAGAGCGCGCAAAAGAATTTTTATAATAATTTTTCTAATAACCGGAATGGATTTCCCGAGCGAAATCTCAGTAGAGGAAATTGCCCGTAAATCTATTACTTCAGTCGTGCTTCAAAATCGAATTGTACGTTCAGGTTCAGGTTCTTATTAAGAGGAAAAAAAAGAGGAGACAATCAAAGCACGAAAAGTGAAGACCTATTTTTTTTCAGATGCACTTTACATACACACCTCTGGCTTTCCGCAGCTAATAAATACAGTTCGTGTGTCAAGGAGACGCGTTATGCGTACTTGCGTTACTATCGGCGCACTTGGAATACATTTGCAAGATACATTGTAAAGCATTTCCATAATAAAGACCTCCGTCAGTCAGAACGAAATGCACGTTGCAGGAGTAATAGAGATGCCACTTGCCAGAAATGGTTTTATTGAAATCGCTTATCGGTAGAAAATAATAAATATCTTGGAAGCCAATGGACAATTACGAATTTTATTACTGTCTTAAGAACATGGGGGATTAACACGTAATGCGGCGTATAATCAGCTGGTACATTTTTATGTGTTTAAAAATGTCGTACGCATTGGACATAAATTGTCAAATTACAGACACTTGCGGTAATGTTATTTTCTTTTCACTTTTTAATTATCACAGAATAAATTTTATACAATATCCTTATTGTACAATACCTCAGTTCTCAGTTGCAATAAAACGGGTTATTGCATATGCGAAAAGAAATTTTATATATGTCAAAAGCGTATATGTCAAAACAAATTTCATATATGTCAAAAGTGTATATGTCAAAAGAAAATTAATGGCCAATCCTATCAAGCGAATATAAGGTCTTTGTAGAAAACAGAATTTAACATATTATCACGCAGAAGTACACATATATACATAGTTTCCTGTTCTGTTCCATCTTTTATATATCTCTTAAGACGTCTATTCTAAACTTGTATGTTAATATATACCTTAAAAATATTAATTATATAATTACGTGTATATATCAATTATATATACATAAAAAATTGTAGTACAATTTATAGAAAATTGTATAATAATTATATAATTAATATATAACTAGGATTAATAATATATCAATAATTATTATATCAACTATCTACTTATACATATATGCATATCTTACGCATGTATTTCACATGATGTGAGGCCACCTTATGAGAATTTATTTTCTAATAGTGCAGATGGAAAAATAGTTGTCTTATCTACTATAACAGCGCAGTAATGAATGGACTTCTTTTCGTGCTATATTATACATTTATAAATAGAAGAAACGTGCAGAAAGCCAAAGTAAAAGAAGTATAGATTACACGAGACACGTTTCATACCGCAGAATATGTAAGATAAAGCAGAATCTGAACGTTAAATATATTCCATCTAAGCACCAATGCGTCTTTGAAAAACATAGCCTGAATAAAATTGAAGAGAAAAGAAAAAAATATTAATACGCTACTATCTGCGATAAAATAAAGAATAGTGAATTGTATAAATTATTTAGGAATGTACCCTGTTAAAAAAAATTATTAAGTGACACACAATCGGTTGCGCTTGTGATGGAAAATAAGTATTCCTTTAGAACGTTCAAATGTATTTCGTTTACATCTGTGGTAACTGATCAATGGGCGTGGCAAATCTGAAATCTTCCGGGAAGAGCTTAGTCGCATGCGGATACATCAATTTATACGACTGTCGGATTGTAACATCTGCAACACCGGCGATATCGCCGATTTCTTTCTGCGATCTCTTGTCATCCGATGCCTGTGTAGAATAAAAATGCACGAAAATAAAGTAGTGCCCGCTTAATTGCAAAATGCAGTGTCGCACTATAGTTCCACGTACCTGTGAAGCCATATAAATTGCCGCAGCTGCAACAGAGATGGGCGATCTCCCAGGTACAATGTCAATCTCCACTGCTTTCCTAGCAATATGCGTAGCGGCTCTCTGTACCATGTTGGGAAGGCCGAGATTGGAACAGAATCTGGACATAAAGTCACCCGTGGTGATGAGATCCACGCTGGTTTCGAGAGCTTTGAGAATCAACTTGAAGCATCGGCCGATTTCTTTCTTGCTTATCTTGCTGACGGCGCAAATTTCCTTGAATGTCCGCGGCACACCTTCCTGCCGACAAGCAATGTACAAACACGCGGAAGCAATCGCGTCGTTTGAGCGTCCCTTCAGGTTTTTGCCATCGTGCACTTGCTTGAACAATGTGTTGGCTCTGTCCACAATAGTTTTCGGTAAATTGATACGATCTGCCATATTATTGATCTCGCGAAACGCATTGAGCAGAGCTCTGTCAGAACTGCTCATCTGAAAGCAACATAATCTCCGTTTGGCAACTTTTGTCATGTATAATAATAAGAAAAAGAAACTGAATACTAACTGTACGTCGATTTTGATACTTGGCGGTACCGAAGCCATCGAAAGACGCAGCGCCCGTTCCCGGTCCAATCATTGTAGACAAGTCTGCACCGTTGAGAAGTGGATTCTCTGGACCGCCCACGCGCGATGGATCTATTCCCGATTTCTCATTGCTAAATGTCCTCCATTCTGAACCTACGTCTATCACTCTGTAATACAAGAAACATATAAATGTCAAATTTATCCCAGCCAGCTTTACGCTTGTATCTACGGCTCTTTTACCTATCTCCCACAACCAATCCACATTCCGAGCAAATCTGATCCCCTGCCCTATAATCTTCTATAAGTGGAGCATCTGGATGTGCGTAACAACAAACCTTGTTTGTAGAATTCCTGTAAAAAAAGGATTTCAGGAATAAACGTTCCTCGTTTGCGAATATCTCGTATTTTTGACATATCTAAATAGATCATTTATACAAATAAATCTATCGCATGTTTCTATCAATGTGCCAATTGATAAATAAGTTCTTCGTCCTAGTTTTATCTCCAAGAGCGGTATTCGTAGTCGGACTTTCGTCTTAAATACAATCTTAACATGTTACAAATCAATCCCAAAGTCGTATTAACATTTCAAGATGTTACTTAAGACGGTCTTGAAATAAGAACGAACTATAAATATAGACCCAAGTCGCGAACGTTTAATATGTCCAAGTATAACGTAGCTTTACGATCGTGCAAATTAAATTTCAATTTGAGTATTAAAGTTTGTATCGCAACTCGGCCTTGTCGCGATTATTTATTCTTACGTTGACTTCTGTGAGAAGCGTGCCTCGTACCGTAAATAAAATATCGTACAGCTGTACGCAATCTTAACCTTCAGCCGCGATATCGATCTCGTGCGACTCGTGAGTCCCGTGACGACTGACGACTGTTATCGTCTTCGATGATCGACGGCCGAAAGTGAGATTTATTTTTCGCGAAGCTTACCGTGACGAACTTGCCATATTTTTGCTTTCGCGTGTAGGTACTGTAGGTAGACGAACACTGCTCCGCACTGCACTCCAGTATCCACTGTATCCAGTAGTCAAGTAATCCAACTCCAATAACTCATGACTCCAACCTCCAACAGAAGATGCATCCAGTACTGCAAACTGCAAACTGCCATGCAACCGCTCAGGGTTGCCAGTGTTGCCACTAGGATACCAGTAACCGGTAATTACGGTCTCTAGATTTCCGTGCTGGACACGAGCGCTCCCTAGTCCCTACGGCCGCGTTCAAGGGCTACGGATCTTTAATACACGATTCGTTCTTGATTCTCGCCTTCAATTCTTTTCGCTGCTTGTAAGCGTAGAAACCAATACTTACAATTTAGTAATAAAGAATTACTGAACGTTTACCGAGCTAACTGAGCCGCTTCTTCCGCTAAACGCAGCCAAAGTCACTCAAGGTGAGCAGTAGACCAGTAGTCATGTTTAAGAACACAATCTTATGTGATATGACTCATTTGTGCTATAATCTTTATTTAAAAATTCTGAGAATTACAATATATGTGGCTACATATACATAATATTGAAGATATATATTCCTTCTTATATATTAAAGCTAATTACGTACTAATCTTTTTGTCGTATTTTTATAATATTAATAATTTTCTAATATTTTTATTATTTTATAATATTAACAATTTATCAATTATTTAGCCATTAACATTTAATGAAGAAACCTCGACAAATTATATAAAATTATACATATAGTATGTTGATAGCATATTATATAAAATATTTGTCTGTAGAAAAATCAAAATGACAAGTTAAATAATCATATATTGTTTAATTAAACTGACTTAATTAAGTATAAAAATACACATTGCTCTGCTTAATTATTCTGCTCCAACTCTAATGTCGATAGATCCTTCTCCACCGTTATAAGGCGGTTGCGTTTGTTTGTCATTATTATTAGGAATTTCCGTTGTTGTTGGAAATGGTAGTGGCGTTTGAGTCTTATCATCGGTGTTCGGAGTTTCTTGGATGATGATGATTGGCTGATTGTGAGCGTGATCGTGAGTCCAATGATTCCCGTGTGGATGATGTTGGTGTCCCGGTGGAACGTTATGCCATTGCCACGGTCTCCTATCGGGATTCTGTTGCGGCGGTTGCGGCGTATTTCGTGTGTCGTCGGGGGCAATAATCATCTACGAAATGTGAAATGTGTTCTTTAAACATATTAAATAGGATTTACATTCTACTATGGTAAAATGCCATATGAATATTATCGGAATATTTTTTTTTTTTTTTAATAATTCTAAAGTACTTCGAAAATCAATCTCTATTATACCGTTAAATATCTATCAAAGTCCACCGAACTGGATATATGCCATGTAAATTCAATCGACCATCTTTTCGCTCTCTAATTTTTTTCCGATCAAAGTTTGTATGAGAAAATTTTTTCCAAGTCTACGAAAACATTGTAGATGATCACAATTACTTGACAAGTTTTTTTTTAATACATAAAGAGTTGATTCGTCGCGGAAACATTGCGTTTAAGGATTTGAGAATGCTCGTGATTGTTATAAGTGCATATTACTATGTCGTTCGTCCTTGGATTTTGGCATATCCACTCGACGTCGGAATTGATCGTGAATCTATTGTTCTGATTTTCCATCGATTGTGGTTGTGCCCAAGGTGGACCACGGCCATTAAAGTTTCCTCTTGTATTTTGGAAGCCAGGATAAGCCGCCCAGCCTGGTTTAGCTTCAGTCCACCCCTCGATGGCTACGAGCAACGCAACGGCGACCAACAGTATCTTCATTTTCTATCGTACTTAATAAATTTTCTAAACTTTAGACATTGTTGAGCTTTCGTCGAGTCGCGTAAAAAAAAAGTATGCAATATTTTTAATTAAACAATTTAATTACGGTAAAACGGTGTGCTAAATCCGTGGATCGATCGCAGCTTCGCTTCACTTACAAACAGGATTAACACCAGGCTCGGCGAAGGAACACCCGGAAAGCCACGGATTAACGGGGAAAAAACCGCTCTTGGCTAATGAGCCGATATTACGGCGTCGTTTCCTTATATAGCGATTTAATAACACGCAACCTCATCCTCTCTGCTCATCCGGTGACCGACTGAATTCAATTAACACAATCAACTGTACGTACTATACTATACGTGAAACGGGGGATTTTGATCCATGAATGACGTCGGCAACTACGCTGCTACGCATTCGCGATTTATATGTGTGATATATACAAGAAACAATTCTCCGCGCTATTAAAACCGATTAGGATCCTCTTTCTTTCCCTCTCTTTCTCACAGCGATTCATCGTCGTAATACCGGTTTGGTGTTTTGAGGAACCGGTATCGCAAAATTACGCGAATCGCCTCGACGCGGCTCGCGCTATCATTAAGCATCGAATTACAGGACGCCGCGAGTCGTGAGCCGACGGCCGACGCGGAATTATTGTAATTTATGTCACGGTTCATCACCACGCTGCCATCGCGCGTGTATGAAAGGTCAATGAATGTCGCGCTGGTACGCCGCGCTTTTTTTCCAGATCTAATGAAACAAACGGTTTCCTCGCCTCGCACCGGCAACCGTTTGCGAGTTCAACGAAAATACGATTGACGTTCGCTAGTATAATACTTAAGAAAAATATATTCAATGTCCTTGCAAAGTCTATGTCGCGTCTGATAGTTTCCTGAATGAGGACATCAGCGTTGGTCCTCTTAAAACATTTTAGCTGACTTTTGATGAGCGACGTATAATAGATTCGATTAAAGTTTAGATAAATAGGTTCCTTCTCTAAAATCGAAGTTAGTTTCTTACCGTTTAGCGAAAATTGATTTGGAATAATTTATCAAATATTTTTTAATAAATTTATCGAGCTAACTATAATCACAAAATTTTTCTACACGGATTTTAAGTTAATAACTTGTTCAGCGATTGTTTTATAAATAAAGAAAACTATCTTTACTTGTAATTTGATAAAATTTGTATAAGAAGTAACCAGAAAATAATGACTCTCGAGTTTAGAAGAAGGATTGTACGTTTATCTCAATTTTTGTTTTTCATGTATGAAAAACAGGCAGTAGCAGAAGTGAATGAAGTTACGGATATTATCCAGTTTCATAAAAGCAGAAATGGATCTCTTGCAATTTACTTTCGAGTTTATTATTTTTTTAACACGTGCTCAACAGAAAATTATTAATTAATTATTATTGACTCATGTGACTATGCCGGCGCGCGGCGCGGCGTTCTTTAGTAACATCGACTAACGATTGCAACTACCAGATGGAACTACCAGAACGAAACGTGCTCTCAACTACTCTCAAGCATATACGGATCGACCGCATTTTTGTTGCTTGAGCGTTCAGCAAATCTCGGGGTCTCAAAGATTAAATTGCTCCAATGTTATAAAATCGTTTTCCTGAAATCCAAGATACATTTATGAACCCTAATTCTAAACAAATGACTTAACATTTTGAAAAATGTCAAAACCTTCTGAGATTTTTCTTTATCTATCTATAACCATATATATTTTACTCCGATTAACATACGTGCCAAAGATTGATAGATCATGCAGCTCGCATTTCACGGCGACATCCCGTCTCCGCATTGAAGCGCTCAATTATTCCGTCCGCGCTTTTATCGCGATCGCTTTCAGAAAAATCCTCCACAAATATCGGTCGCTTTTTTTTCGGCGGCGCGGCACGGAGCGGCGTTCTATTTTTTCTCTTCTACAATCTACAACGACTACAACGGGCAACGGTCCAATCGACCACGGTCGTGTTCCGCGACCGGAGTAAAACGAACACAAGGTCCTCAATGAACGAAAACACTTCTCGTCGAGGAGTGTGGTCGGTCGAGGCACCACGATATGCCTCGCTGTGTCGCCAGTCGCCGTAAGAAACGGCCTCTTGGACTTTTCGTCGTGCTATCGCGGGTTCTCTCTATCGCCGATTATTACTTTCGAGTTCGAGGAAGCCGCGCTTGAATCATTCGCGTTAATTCGACGTTTCTCCAACTTTTCACTTCTTTCTTTTTTTCCTTCTTTTTTCTTCTTTTTTTTCTTTTCATTCCGATACGCGCCACGTAGTATACATATGTATATATACATATATACAGGGGGCTCTCGGACTTTAATGCCTCTCTTATTACCCGCGCGCAACTATTGCAGCCTTCCTAATGAACGCCGTAATTTATAATGCGCGGCGGCTGCTTTTGTCGGTTTATTGGGCGCGGAAACCGGGGACTTCAAAGGCCTCCCCTTATCATTTATGTGTCACACGTTATTCGAACGGCTATCGCCGGGTTATCGATCGTCGAGGATTTTGTAATTCGGTTATTTTTGCGCCCACAAATTAAACCGCGTGTAATTGCACGATGCCCGATCTAGTAATTAAACGGACAAGGATCATCAATTAGTATTAAATGTTCCAACATTAATAAAGCAGCATTTTAGCATTCAGATAGATTTGATAATTACGTATCGCTTATTTTATTATTTAAATTTTAATCACCAGTTTGCCTCTGTGAGATTCCAAGTGAAGATTTTTTTCGATATTAAATGTGAGAAAATGGGTAGAGAACAGAGAACGCTAATGCGATTTTAACGTGTACGCAAATACATTAAAATCGCATTACCATTTAATGTACAGTCGTTTTTATATTATTAAAGACAAATCAATATCTTATTATGGATTCAGGAATATTGTCGAGAGAAGGGAATTCTCGTCGGGCAACGGACGATCATCGCTGGTCCCGGGAGCTCGTCCCTCTCTTTCTCTCCCCGTCTCTTCTTTTCTCCGGTGCAACTTTTTCTCGATGTGAAATAATTGACGCGTTTCTCCATCGTGGCGATCCCACGAAACGCGCGCGCATGTATAGATCCGACACACACGGGGAGGGGGGGGGGGGAAAGAGAGAGAGAGAGAGAGAGAGAGAGGCCGTGAACATCAATGCGTCCCTCCGCGATGTGACAGACCGCATGTCCGTCGCGTCGTTGTCGGCCGGGGACAGAAGGAGAGAAGGCGGAGTTCACGAGCGGTCGAGTGTTCGAAATCGAGAATACATCCTTGCGACGACAACAACCGCGACGATGGTGTGGGAAGGAATCTTAGTTGTAATGCGGACTACGGCGAGCATTATTTATTAATAGCAAACCCGATGATGCGCGCGCGTATACGCGCGTGTATGCGTGGAATATTATGTGTGGGTACCACCGGCACGAGGGAGTGGCGTGGCGGAGCGCCATGCTAGAGCGAGCGCAACAGCGGCAACAGCACGATGAATCGTGGAACGGATCCCTCATGCCCCCTTCCCCCCTTCCTTTCCATCTTCCTCCTTTTCATCGTCCTCTCTCTCTCTCTCTCTCTCTTCCAGCTCAGCCACTCTGATCGTTCCGTCCTTCTCGTTCTTCGCGCGGTCCTTTGCCGTCCCGCTCGCTCTTTCTCCCTCCTTTCCGCTTCGCGTCTTTCTCGCTCTCGCTTGCTCGCTCCGTCCGCCTCTCTCCTCGGCCAACACATGGATGCCGCTCTCGCGCGCGCACCCAAGGGACGGTCCGCCGTTGTAGGAGAGTGGACGAACGCTTTGTCGGCGCCCGCGGCCGAGATCAAACGCACCGCGGCCGCGGCCGCTTCCTCCTTTCCCCCGCGCCGTAACACGACCAAGGCTCCACCGTCCGTCCGTCTGTTCGTCCGTTCGTTCCTCCGCTCCGACCTCTCCGTCCCCTACCCTTCGCGCGTTCTCTCTCTTCCCTTTTCCCACCCGGTATCATCCGGCGAACCTTCGCCGAGGCCCGAGAGAGCCCAACAAGCAAAACCGACCGACGCCGCGCCGCGCCGGTTGGCCGGCGAGCGGCGAGCGGTGAGCGACGAGTCGCTCTCCGCAGTCCGCTCTCTCTCCGCGCTCGCTCGCGGCAAAACTGTATTATAGGCATTATAGGCCTTCTCCGTATCCTGTCCAGCGCGTCTCGGGGCTCGGGGGCCCCTGTGCATCTCGCGGCCCTCTTCCCGTCCCTCTCCTCAAATCGTCCCCTTTGCGATAAATATTTACCTCGCCCTTTTGACGCCTTACCGTCTAATCGACGCGATCGCGCGCGTGACGGTCGATTCGATCGACGTCCCGATCTCCGATTCGCGTGACAAGCTTCATCTTCCTGCGGATCTAATTAGCGACCCTGACATCGCGAATACGCGCCGTCCAGTTATCTATCTCTCCTCCTTTCGCGGCCGGATAATTGAAATTGACGTAGTAACATCGTCGCGTTCAATTTCCGATACGTCCGAGACAAATAAGCTCGACTTATATTCGTTCGCCAAGGGATTAGAGATTAGAAATACGCTGATTGATGCGACTAATATGAGATCGAACGCAAATCCGAGTTATAATCGGTTTCGGTTCTTCTTTGGCGCTCGATCTGACGCACAGGTGAGATCACTGGCGAGATCAAAGCGCTTGGGCGAAGCTGGAGAGAAAGGGAGAAAGGGAGCAGCGATTGAGTTCCTGATGGTGGCACAAGACGCATCTGGAAATAGTTTATTATTAATAGATGGCTCGAATTCAACACCCGCGGACAGATAGAGAAAGAGAGAGAGAGAGAGAGGGAGGGAGGGGAGAGGGGAAGGGAGAGAAAGGGAGAGAGTTGTGCCCGCTGCCGGCGTTATTTCGAGATTAGTCTGTACCCGCGTTTTTGAGCCGCGCGTTTTATTTCCCCTCACCGACGAAGAGCGCGCGTTCGTGCGCGGGGCTCCTCTTCCCCCTTGGTCCCCTTCTTGCTTCTACCCAGGCAGGCCGCACCGAGCCACCATCCTGGCTCCCTCCGATCCCCCTCGCAACCCCCGCTGGCTGGTTGCCGCGCCGTTTCCCTTTTGCCTCTCGTCCTGCCCTCGCCGCGCTCCGCTCGCCGTTCACCCGGCCCTCTCTGCCGCCTCTTAAAAACGAGACTTGCCGCCGACTTTCCGACAAAGGAATAAAGAAAAGAAACAACTAGCCACGCTACTCGGCTGAGGATGGCACGGCAAACCGTACCGCAACGCGGCACGGCACAGCACGGCACGGCATGGCGGGTAGAGAGCCTTTCTGTATAGGGAGTGTGAGAGGGATGCTTCTCGGGCCGACCGCGACCGTCCGCCGACCGACCGACCGGCCGGTCGTTCAGTGGCGTCACCGTCCGGGGACTCGTCCTAGGAAAACTCCGAACGGTGGAATTGCGCCGTATTTATTTGGTTCTCTCTCTTTTTCTTTCTTCTCTCTCTTTCTCGGAGAATTTGTGTTGCATCCGCAACAGGGATTCTGTCGTTATTCGAATCTGCTGTTACGTCGAGTCTGTACGATTAGTTTTAAGATACAACTTTGCGGATATTCTTTTCAATATCAGTTTTTACTGCATACAAAAAGGGAAGAAGAGAGAGAAGAACACATTTGAAAACACATTTTAAATATCTCAAATCGAGATTAAATGCGTGTTACTAAAATAAACGGAATAAAATTTGATTTTAATGAAGAAAACAGCGTCTAATAAATATAAATTTAAAAAATTTAGAAAACGTATACACACATGCATTACTAATCGATGTCACTGGGTAAATTCTTGAAATAGAAAAATCTGTAAATCGTCATTAACATCGTAATATTTTAATATTTCTTTTTTTGAGAGTTCGGGCAATACACCGATATTAATCGAAGAAATTACCTCTTAGTGAAATTAATCTTCTTAAAAAAAAAAATGCGTATTCCTACTTTTGAAAATTATTAAATACGAAATAAGTGCCACAACGTATAATTTGATTTCCTCTGCAATCTTTATTATTCGTTACGCGAGAATTCAAGGATAGATGGATTAATAAAAGGTATAGGTACGTTTTTTGAGATTAAAGATTTATTTAGTGTTTTATTTTTTGAAATCATATTACCCCGTAGAACGTGAGAAGGGACTGACGAGGGACTATGTAAAAGCATAGAGGTGTCAGTATATATGTATCTCGCGACGTATAATATTTAATTTCGCGCTTACGCAGTCAGCGCGGGACGTTGCATACAAAGGGGGCCTGTCGTGTTTTTGTCCAAGTTAATTGTTTCTCTTCTCTTTTTATTTCGATCGAGCGTGCTGCTAACAGTAGCGCACGGCACGTTAGTAGGACGTCTACGGGGAAGGGGGGGGGGAAGAAGGAGGTTGCCGAAGGATGAACGAGAGATGGAAGGTATCCCGAAACACCCAAGCGACTCAAGCCCCGCGAGACTCCTTCCGCGCGGCGACGCCTATGTTTCTTCTGAAACACCGCTAGGAGATAATAGCGTGCGGGTACAGTCTCCAAAAAGAATATCTCCGATTTGACACGGACGGACTTTCCGAGTGGTATTGCGCAGCACTCTCGGCCGCGAGAGCGGTTTCGGTGAAGCAATGTAAATAAAGAATGTGTCTCTTCCGACGAAAAGAAGAAACGCGAAATCGGAGCGCGCATTTCTCTAATTTGCCTGTCACCCTCCACTCCCCCTTCTCCCCTTTTCACCCTCTTCCTTTTTCTCTCTCTCTCTCTCTCTACCCCCGTCGCCGTGTCTCGTCTCTCCCCCGTCTCTGACTCGTGATTCATTGAAGCGTCGAAACAACACGACCGCGCGTTTGTGAACGATGACGCGCGTGTGTGTCGCCGACGTAAACACCGAAGTGATCTCAATGACGAGGGTATCGATTCGTACGGCTTACGGCGGAAATAGGCCGGAAGTGTAGGGTTTCCTCTTTCTCTTTCTTTTTAATAACAATCCGCGCGATTAAGTTTCCGCGTGCGTAATTTTACACACGCGGGAGGAGGAATCATTTATTTACCGCGCGAATATTCCGCGCGGGACGATGGCAAAATAACGAATTCAAGCTTTTGGTTATAGATTCTCTCAAGTACCGCCGTTAAATTCGGGAGATTACTCTAACGCGTGATTACTATAATTCAGGTCACAATTTTTCGAGATAAATAGCGTCATATTTTATAGCGTCATGGCGCTACGAGAGTAGTCCATCTAACTTGATTTTTCTTTATCGATCATTGTAGTCGGTGGAAAAGCTGACAAAAGCATCAAATTAATAAATAAAACAATAATTTAAAAAGAATACCTGTTGGGGGGGGGGGTAGTTTATAAAGTATTTATATACAATTCTTTTTTACGCGTCGAGGATTAATAAATATTGACACAATGTTGATTAATCATCGTTACATCAGTGATAAATCATTATGATACAATTTATATATGACAAATCGTACAATACAGATATTGTAACCTCTCGAATAGCAATTAGATCTGATAATTAATACTTTATGCAATCGGCAAAAAATTCGTACATGATGTTCCAAGTCTCACGATCTGCAAAGATGAGGTTTGGAAAATCGTCAACGTCAATTACGACGCGCGGAAGAAACGCAAGGTATACATTCCGCGTCAGAATCATCGCGTAACAAAAGCGTCCGTTCGTTTCTCCAGCCTCCAGTAATTTTCGAAGATAGTCAAAGATCGGTCCGTCGCGACGTCGAACGCGCGATAAATCGACGAGTTCAACGAACGCAACGAGGTCGGTTTTCGGAAGGCAGGTTTGATTTGACGTGCCGGAAGATAACGGAAATCGATTGTCGCTCAGCGATCGTGACGATCGGCAACGAAATTCGCGTTAGCCTCCGAGATTGACGGCACCGAGCGTCGGATCGCCGTCTCTTCTCGCATCTCGAAACTCGGAGTAACCGCGAAGCTGGGTCCTTCCTCGTCGTTAAGCCTGTCCCACGCTGTTTATAAATGATCGATGAAAACGATCGAGAGAAAGCGAATCAATCGAATTAATTGAATTACGTTGTACTCTTACAAGGAAATATCTTTACAGAGAAACTTTTTATAATTGGTAAATTAAAGCTAGAGAGATTACTCCAATGAGTTCAAGTTCCACAATTTATTAGCTGTTAGCTCGTTGCATATTTGGTTTTTGGGAAAGTTGCGTGGAAATGAGAGGAAGAAGGATATTTTTTATACAGGAGCGCACGAATATTAAAAGGAATTCATCACGGATGCGGCGTGCGTCTGCAATTATGTGGACAGAGTACTGTTATAGTTCTGGGTCGTGTAAACGGGGCTTCACACTTCACACCGCGAGATTCTTGCAGGAAGACGGCAGAGCGCTGAACGCTGGCTCTCTGGCGAACGGGTATGCAAAGGAGAAAGAGAAAATAAGAGAAGAGAGAAGAAGAGAAGAGTAGGCTGAGTAGGTAGAGGTTGAAGAGCCGCCTTGCCGCTCCGCGCCGCGCGTCTCCTACCTTCGGGGGTCCGCGTATCCTCGGCTCGGCACTGGCCGACCAAGCCAGGCCGACGACGAAGCGAGGAATACGGGCTGCGCCACGCTGCCAGGCCGCCCGCCTGCCTGTTCAGCTTGCTTGCCTGCCTGGCTGGCTGGCTGGTATGATGGTGGCTGCTGCGACGATGGTGCCGTGTCGACAGTGACGATGGTAGTGGTGGTATGGCGGTATGGCGGTATGGCGCGCGGGTAGGTAGGGGAATTACGGGGAACGTGCTTTTAGGCGAGGACGAGCGCCCGTAGTCGTGTCCGAACCGCGGTGACGGGCGGGTTTCTACCTGCTTGCGCGGAGAAAGAGGAGGTGGAGGAGGTGGTGGTGGAGGAGAGGAGGTTTTTTTCCGTGCCTCGTGTCCGCGCTTCGTTTCGCCTCGATGCGCGAGCGGCAAAACCGCATCATCGTCTTCCCGGCACTCCCGGCAGTGCCGCGCGACGTTTCCGAGTGAGTGCCGACTGCCCGCTGCCGTGACTGCCGTGAGGCACGCTCCGCGACGAACACGTGCGTACAGTGTGCGTCTGCGACGGTGACGGCAACGGCCCTACGCCTATCCGTTTGAAAAATTTTGACGGTCCGTACGTTAAGTCGAGCCGAGTGCGCGTTTGTGCCTCTCGTCTCGTATGGTTCACGAGCCGCTGCCGGATGACAGATCGAGCGCGGGGTGCGGAGAGGTGCGCCTAACCGGAAGTACCGAGGGAGAGGGCACGGCGCGGCACGTAATACCGCGACCCGCGTATGCATCCAGGGCGGCCGCGGCGTGTCGGTAGTTACGGAGGAGGAACAAAGTGTGCCGCCGATCCCGAGAGCGGGGAGCCCAAGTGTAGAGAGATCACGGCGATCGTCGTCGCCCGCACACACGCACGCTCGTACGCACGCACGCACGTACGCATGCACGCATGAAGGTCCCATGGCTACCGGATTGGTAAAGTGGTGGCGAGCAAGGTTCCTCGCTGGCTACAGACCCTTTTCTGGTAATGATCGTTCCTTCCTTTTCGGGGAACGCATGCTGCGATATTGAGACTCTCGGGCCTGAAAAAGGCGAAAGAAACGCACAATGCTAATTTAAGTTACTGCTAATTTCTCTTATTAACAGTTTTCGGATGAACCTTTAATTTTAACGAGCTCTGATTACAGCTAACATAAACAATAAACATGTGAGACCGCGTACACATGATACACATCTTGTTGACTTTATTTCAGACATTTAAAAACTACGTAGTTACACACGGTTTCTCTCATGTGACGGTGAAATAATATTGAATTAAACTCTCCCTAATTGTTACGAACAATTATAGTTTATTAGCTTGATAATCTGTTCGCGAAACTCATGCGGTATTTGTTTCAAATTATTTGTATAATTATATCTGCCTGCTGTAACTACGATATGCCGTATATCGTGTTTACGAAATGTTTCCTAAATACAATGATAACGCGATTTAACTGTGAATTGTGAAGAGCGAGAATGATTATCACGCAAACGTTTGTCGCAAAACTCGATAAAACCGTCTTAAAGAATTCTGTACACAACGGATTCGCGGAACATATAAATCCCTGAATCAACGTTTAACTTTACCATTGAAATTTTGGTTGTTTCAATTTGTTTCGCCTGCCAACGAGATTGATTTTGTTACGATAAGTTTCCTTTTAAGATTAGGTATGCCCGGGATTGAAGTACGTATATATATCTGTCGAGATAACCCGAAAGAAAACTGTCATTTATAAGTGAACTACTCTTCAACCCATTTTCTTATCAGGGTACCTTCCTAGAAAGCAGATAGAAACGTAAAAAAAAAGAAAGCCTTCGAAATTAAATTTTTAGTTACGGCTTAGTCCCGACTCCTTTTTAGTAATGTAGTCTTGTCGAAGATACGCTTGTTTCCCATTTGCATTCCATTGTATATCTCTTGTTAAGGTTTTAAGCAAATTTCCCTCAGGTCAAAACGACTTTCGGATATACCTGAGAAAAACCAGGCAAGCGGGGTTAAAGAGCGATGGTTGGGGCGGGGGCAGGGGCGGGAGAGAGGGGGAAAGGTTCAACGGAAAAGCAGTGTAGAGAGAAAAAGAATATGATTAGCGCAGCGGTGGCGTTTGAAAGATCAATCATGCTGCCGCAAAAGAATGACCGTCGTCAGCGGTGGATAATGCCAAGATGTTATCGAGGCGGATACCACGTGGTCTTACATCATACTTTTCTTAGCTTTCGGCCTGTGTGTCTATAGTCTATACCTATACGCTTGTCTCCGTAACGCGTCGTTGAAAATAGCGCGGAACGTGCGGTGCGTGCGTTCAGCGACAACAAAATTACTCGAGGCTCCTTCTCATCCACGGTTCTCTAATTTCCCGTCACGATTTCCATGAATCTCAATTACCAGATAAAAAAATTGTTTAAGTTACAATTAACGCCTTTTTTTTAATGATTATAATATAATACATATATGAAGATAAATGTCTTACAAACTTTATTCAATAATTTATATTTTTAATATATATTAATAATTATTATTTCTATTATATTTAGCTTTATGAGATTTGCTTGTAACGATAACGTGAAAGTCTGAAAGCATCTTCAAAGATTGAAATGTACGGAGCGGCCCACGAGTCTCAATACAGCAATTGCGTTCTGATATAATTATTAAGATTTAGATTGTAACGCATCTCTTTTTCCGTATTATACATACAGGCACCATTTGAAAAGACAGATTAACGGTCGCTCGTCAAGCCGCAACTCGCACGAATATTCGTGAGTTTTTCGCGCGTGATGGTAGCGGGTATCGAATGTCGGAGGTGAATTTGCGCACCTCTTACGCATATACATACGTAAAACGCGAAACCGCGTACGCGTCGACCGTCGAGTTGTCGAGTAGGTATCTCTGTCGAGTCCGAGTTTAACAGCCACGTCTATCGCACATCCGCGCTTTGTGCCCGTTAGGTGGGACGAGTTTACGGCCCATTACACAATGGTTGACGATAAAACCGAAGCTCGCGATTCAGGACATAAAAGCCGAAATGCTATTCAAGCCGAGATGCCGGACACGCGGAACGAGATGCGGCTTGACATCGTCCCTTTCACCCTAGAGCTGACGTTGCGTTCCTTACACAATGATCCTGCATTACAAGTTCGATGAAAATGGATATAGCGAGCATAGTATACAATACGACATAGTAAAATTCGATCCAGGTGTAGTCTGGAATCTGCTTAGAATCGTACTCGTAATGCGATATCAAGAATCGAAAAATATAATTTTTACTTCTGCAATCCCTCGCGCTTGCAATCGGTTCTATAAATTCAATCGTCGGACAACAGAAAGAGCTCACGAAAAGCAAGAAATATAGATTAAAATTCCGTACGCGAGGCTCCGTTTTCGAGGAAAAGAAGAAAACTTTGAAAATTGTCGTACCACGTTGTAGTTCCTGTCTGTTGGAAATCATATTTGATATCGATCGCGAAAGCAAACGCGGGAATTTTTCCATTTTTTTTTTTTTTTACGAGCGTCGAGATCCTCGTTCTTTGAAATGGTGAAAATCGGGATTTCACCGCTCGCGCCCGCGCCGGTGAAAGATGCGTAAAACCTCACGGCATTGAGATTCGATGGTTCTGGTTAGAGAATTCCAGCTGCTTCCCCCCGGTTATACCAGTCACTGAAAGGCTTCCTCCTCGATGGAACGCCGCGCCGCACCGCGCGACTGTCGGCGCGGAGAAGCGTAAAAATACCGTCTGTGCACCAAACACGCCACCGGTCGCGGATGCCGCGGCGCGTGTTAAATGCCGCCTTTTATTCGCTCCTCTGCCTCTCTCGCAGCTCGCAGCCCGAGGGCAGAAATCGCGATCGTGTGCGACGGGAAAGCGAGCGGGCGAGCTGGAGAACGGCTTCCCGGATCGCGTTCCCGGCTCGCGCCGCGCCCAATCCCAATCGCGCGTTTGCGCGTCGATATACAATAAAACGATCCCGAGAAATCATTGCCCCGCTTAAGATTTTAAGATAGAAAAGAAAAACGCGACGAGTCTAATCTTGGTTCTCTTGTACGCTACGAGAGAGAGAGGGAGAGGGAGAGAGATACGGTTGCGCAGGTCGAACAAAGTTTCAGCTGCTTGTGCATCCTCGCATAACGAATCTTCCAATTGTTACCTGTTCAGTCGTAGGGACCAATACGGAGGGTAGCGATTCGGAGGAATTGCTCACGGGCGTCCCGACGGCCTGCAACGTTTCGTCACCACCGACGACGGAGTCGCAACCGATTTTAATTCCTCCCGTGGAGTCGCCGCAGGTTGCGCCCGATAGTACGAGCGTACCTGCAGGACCTACCGCTAACGATGAACAGCCTACTTGCGGTACAACGAAACAGCTTAGTTTCGAGGTGAAATATTTTTATTTATATATCTTGGTAGGGAACGAAATGCCGTGTCGCGTATATTAGAAATTTCAAATTAGTTAATTTATACTGTAAAAATTTGTAGTAGTTAGTTTGTTAATACTGTCCAGTAAGATATCTTGCATAAAGATTGCATTGTTCGTTACTTATTTTTAATTCGCGACAAATTTTATTCGTGTAACGATAATTTCTTATTTTGCATTTCTCCTTCATGTTTTGTTTTCACTTTATAATGTTAATTAATTGGCGAAAATCGATAGTTATTATCAGTTAATTTAATGAGAATTCCCAAGAAATTATATAAATAAAAGAGAAATGTACAATGACTGTAACATACTTTCTTAACCGCACGTATTATTTCCATGTTATTAAGACTTTTTTTTTCAACACGCTACAGTTGTGCTATCTGCTATCCGTATAATTATTAGAGTCACGCACCCGAGATTTTTTTCTTTAATCCGAGCGACCTTGTTCTCGTTGCAGGAATTCGAGTGCGACGTGTCGGTCGCGGATGGTGACAGGAGGCGGCAGGAGTTCTCCTTCACTCTGTACGACTTCGACGGGCACGGGAAGATCACCAAGGACGACATAGCTGGTTTGGTGACCACCATTTACGACACGCTAGGCGCCTCGATCCAAGTACCGCCGTGCGGCAGTAAGACGATCAAGGTGAAGCTGACGGTGTCGCCGGATCAGCGGGCCAGCAGCAGCAGCAGCCAGGCGCCGCGCAATGCCGCCGGCACCTGCCTAAATGCCACGCAAACGCCACAGGCCGCTACGCTGCCCGGTCACCAGCCCAACCCGTCGTCCTGCTGCCATTTGAAGCACGCCGCCCCGTGCAGCCACGCAACAGCGGCGGCCACCGCTCGGCATGGCGCGAGCAGAGTTCCTAGAAGGAGAAGAGTAACGCGGTATCGTTGTCAGGTGAGACCTACATTCCTCGTATATGAACCACGTTGCACATGCATATGTGCGCCGGAACTCGGAACCGCGACCGGCCGTCTCGACATCTGAGCCATGCGCGCGATATGCCGCAGTCGGGATGCCAATCGCGACTCTCGGGAAGGTATAAGAACGAAGAGATAAATCCGCTTCCTGCGAGCGTTTTCTCTCGCGAGATTTTTTATGATGATTCACGTAATCGTCAAATTATATTACGAATTTTGAAGCTTTTTACTACTTTTGAGCTTATAAGTAAAACTTATTAATTGCCCGTTTGATACTTAACATAGATGTTGTCTTTACTCGTTGAATCAAATACGAGTTTTTTCGTTTTGCGAAAGTAGATCATATACAAACTTTCTTCAACATTTTTTACACAAATAACAAAACATATTTGCGCCTTTTCCCGTTATTTTATAAGTTACGCGTTTATTTAATAAAGCATTAATAGAGCATTGCGTTGCTCTCGGTATATCATGCTTACAGTTGTTTTACTTTGTTCGTCATTTCGATTTCCATTGCAGACCGAGCGAAAAGAAGTGGAGACCCACAGCGAGGACGACGATGAGAATGCCCGAACGAATCGAGTGCAGCAGGAGGAGCTTCGTAGGAGAGTCGGTCCGGTGCCCCATTTACCATCTCCCTATTCAAATAGCTCGGAGGGTGATGTGAGCGATGATAGTGACACTTCCCCCGCGTTCTCGCCATTAACGCCGCTTCTTACGACGAATCAGAGGAAACGCAGCGGCGCCCTACAAAGGCAACAATTGCTGGAGATTATTCAGGCCAACATGGAAAAAAATAATCTCAGTTTTCACACATCACGGTGAGTTAATTGCGATCAGTTTACAAAATTAAGTTTATATTAAAATTTCGTATATTAACTTTGCTCACACATATGCATAATAAATAACTAAAATTCTTCCTCGAATTAGCAATATTTTAATATTCTCCAATATTATAATTTAATTAAAATCCCTATTCTTTTAATCCAATACACTTTTCTTGTTTATTAAGATTCATAAGGCTATATAATGTTTAAAACAGATAAAATTCTCGAAAGAATCTTGGCTATAGATCGAATCTACTTTTTTGTCTGCAGGAAACGGCACCAAAACGAACAATCGCGCATTCCATCTCATAGTCCCCACGTAGAAAACCCGAATCATAATAATCAGGATTGTCACACATCTCTGGAGCCTCGTCAAACGGCCGCGAACTATCACAAACCAATCCGGGAGAGTACTCATCATTCCGTGTCGTTTCCCAAAACGCCGGTCAAATCGCGGTCGGCGAATCTCAGAAAAACGCGGCACGCGACACCGAGAAACAACGCGACGCATTCCTCTCCTCAGACCTACGCGACGTATTCGCAGATACTGAATCGTAATGTGATCGCTCCGACAACGGTCTACAACGACACGCCGCAGCACACCCCTAGCAGCGGCAATACTCACCGCAACATCGTCAACCTCGTGCCCAACAATAATCAGCAAACGGCTAATCATCAGACGATTACCAATAATCACAACAACTTGCAGCGCAACGACGCGCAATTTGTGAATACGCAACAATGCGGCAGAGCGAGCAAGAAGCATCAGCTGAAGCACGCCACGCGGGAGCAAGATCAAGCCCGAGCGATGGCGCAAGTCGTGCGTTGGCTCGAACGTGAATTCTCGCAGAACGCGGTGACGGCCACGTCCAGCCGAAGGCACGTCCACGAGCACATACATCATCACTATCATCATTATCACGCCGAGGCCCTGGTTTAATCGGCAACCGCCGAAAAAAATAAATTCGAGTTTCAAGTTTTTTTTTCAACTTGAAACTCGTCACGATACGATCAAGTAAATTTTAGAAAGAAATTCTCGAGGCGTAATTTGTATCTATTGTTATTTAGGAAAATGGCTTAATATTTTACGTCGCGAATGGTTTTTTTAAATTGTACTATAAGGATTCGATATGGCGCGTTTTATTTCCGAGCTCTCCTATATACATATCGTATCGATTATTTTAGGAAATCGTGTACTATGAATTGTTCATTGAATCTCCATTTTGTCTTCGTGAAGGCAAACCAATTCATACATAATTACATCGTTCGAATATATCTATTTTTAATACGAACACAAATAATGACGCTGTATCATGTATTTTTCATGTAAGCGACTGAGTTTTTTCTCGAGTATCGACAAACGTACAGACGTTTGCGGCGCTCATTAATATAATTTTTTTGGTATGAATTTATAAGCATCGGGATTAAGGCAAAACGCGATTGTTTTCACATCGCAAGTAAAAAATGGCACTGCGATTTGCTCAAAGAAACTTTTGTGGAAGACATGCGCGCTCGATGTAAATTACATGTGTTATTTGCGCAGGTTTTCTTGAGCAAAGAGGTATAGTTACTATAAATCTCAGGCTTACGATATACATAATACATATACCTACATGTCACCCTACGACAATGACGAAACGTCACCCGATTAGGATCGCAGTTTAGTATAATAAAATATGTATACTATATTCGCGATATTCTCCAGACGTGAGAAGCGATACACGGGTTATCGTGCGCTATGAGGCAAAATTACAGTTTTAGACGAAAGGAAGAAGAATGCAGTCGCTCTTTCTTATTCAAGCGCGATAAAACTACGACGGCTACCCATCGCGTTGTACATAGAAATATCCCAAAGAGCATCTTTTCAGTATACAAGCGTTACAATTAAGGGAAACGATCTAGAGTCGTAACAAGTTCGAAACGTAAAGACTCCACTACGAATGTTCCTGTATAATCGAAGAGTTGTTATAATTCTCTTTATCGAACGTAGTATTCTAGAAAATCTCAAACGCGCAATTTCGATAAATAAATAAACGCTTGAATCTCTCATATACAGGGCGTTTCACTTCTATCGGGTCTAGATTTCAGTAATGAACATTTCTCTCGGCCACTCCAGACGAAGTTCTTTCCGGCGGAAACATCGGAGCATTGATGAATGAAGAGCGATTTAAAAAAAGTTTAATTAAGTTTTAGAAGAAATTACGTCTTAAGAGAAGAGATAAGTAACAAGCGTTATTCTGCAACTAATCTCTCGTTCGCGAATAAACCTTGATAGAATTTTAACTTCAAGGCTCAGTTCGAAAGATATATAATGTTAAAAACTGAAAGATTGTATGATTAGGGACGATAAAGGGTAACATTTCCGCTATGAAATCTGCCATTGAAGAACGATGCCTTAGCGGTGGTACCCCCTGTATATCTTGCTAGTCCTACATTACGACAAATAAAGCTCTTTCATTATCCGCGAAGTACAATGGATACTTGGAAAGAGAGTGACAATTGAGTTCTTACTAGTGCCTTGTAATCTAGAACTCGTTTTGTACTCGCGAATATTGGTCCCTTTTTTATTTTGCAAAAACCTCTTCTTTTTCTTCTACTCGTCGCACGATCGATGTGCCCGGATCTGGGCAATCGGTATTTTTCGGACTGGTCGTTTTCGTCGTTACACCTCGCCGCCAGGAATTTTGATCGTTGAATCGCATGCTATTTATTTACTAACGCGCGTGAACGGAACTATGAAAAATCGACAATACTTCTCAATCGGGTGTCGCAATGATGAGTATTACGATTACCTTTAGTGATAGCGATCAATATTACTATTAAGGCTAATCTTAAGACTAGATAGTTGACATTGACAGATGTAAGGGTCCTAGATAATTACGTTGCGGGACATGTAATTTTATATATCGACATTTTGTAATCCCCTGTAGATATTTTCTGTAACTTTTTTTTCTATTGATATTTATTAAAACACGTTTTTTATACTATGCCACTCGTATACTTATTTTTGCGTGGACTTATGCGCGACGCGACGCATCATCCCGTGGAAAAATCGTTGGGACTAATTAAAGATTCGCTTGTCCTTTGATCGATAAGAAACTAAAGTGACTGAAAGAGAAATCTGAATCGCTTTACAGTTATTCGAAAAAGAAGAAACGTGATTTTTGCACTCGGTAAGATAGACGTCAACTCGACGATATTCAAGTTGATGTTAATTTGTGGTTTTTCTCTCTTTCTCTCCACGAGATTCGCGCCTCGCTGCCGCTTCGAAAGAACGATCACCCGCAATATTTCTGGACGTCACTTTATTATACATACATAACCAAAGGATCTTTGTACAAAACACCTGTGTGTGTGTGTGTGTGTGTCTGCGTGAATTTTCCGACGCCGAGACTATCAAGAGAGCTGCGTGAACCGTAGGTGTGAAGTTAATACAATACGTATCTCACCCTCTATTCGATCGTAAAATGCTTATCTTACTCTTACGGTTATTCTACGAGACAAAACAACTTTCGTCGAAATCAGAGGGAAGAAACGCCTCCCCGGGGGGGGGGGAGAGAAGAGAAAAGGAGGACGTTCCTTTTCTACGGGTATATAAAAATTCTCGCTACTTAAGAACGCGCGAATCGCGCCGATTCGGCGAAACTTCGGGTGCAAGTAGAGAAACTTATTTAATTTGCGTTTTGTCGGTCATCATATCGTTCCCACATTTTTAACGGCCATTCTTTTTTCTTTTCAACGCGTATCGTTGATCCTGCCACGCTTCGCAACAGACGGCTACGTTCTATATTCGCGTCTTTAATAAATATGTTTCATTTTGTAATCGCATTGTAATCGCAGATAAAATTCGAAAGTAAAATCTCGACGTCTCGGAAGGTAGTTTGAGGGTAGGAATAGCCGCAAGACGTTTGCCCTGGTTTGCCCTCCAATTCGCGCATGTGACAGAGTCCTTAATAATGCACGCTTTAATTTATCAATCGTGAGACGCGCCCGTAAAGCTGCAAGCTTATTCCAGCTAAAATGTAAAGGAAAAAAAAGGAAGATACGCGTGTTTGCTTATTCAAAAATTTTTACAATCATGATCGAGAGCGAGGAGGAAAAGGGATCCATCCAACGACGAGAAACCGCGCGAATATGTTTGAGAGCAGGAATATGTACACGTTGTACTCGAGGAGGGGGAGAATTTACCGCCACGAGGACATACAAGTCGAGAAGAACGTAAGAAGACGCGGTGCGAGAAAGATATGATCACTTAGAGTCCTATCGTACGCATATACCACGATCGATATATGTTAACGAATATATATACATCGTACAGTTAGTTTATTTGATTACTTTAGCAAACCAGCATCCGAAGCACTTATATATATCTAATAAGAGCTAACTTTAAGACACTTAATCGTTACGCGAGTCGAAAAAACGCTCCTCCGTAGCCCCTTGGCATGGGGTCGCATTTAACGTGATTTAAACTCGGTCGTCGAACGATGTGACGTATCTTCAGACGAGAGCATCGACGACGTAATCATCTCGGCGATCTCTCACGTTTCGTCCATCAGGAGCTATCGGAGAGCGAGCTTGAGATGCAGGTATCGAATACGTGTAAGAACGAAGAGGATTCCGGCAGGCGAGTTTCCCGGCTAGGCGATGAATTCATTTTTCTCTCTGAATCGAGGGAAAAACAATTTCTCGCGCAACGTTGAATTACATTTCGTTAACGCATCTCTTAGAGTCGCACTTAATGAGGTCAGGATGAAGAACGAAGAACGATCTCCAGAAGATGCGTGCAAGCGTCGAACGACGCGTCATCGTCTTCACGTTGACAGTTTATGCGTTTCCTGATTGCACTTTGCTGACGATCGGCGCTTGTACTTTTCCTCCTTTCTCTCTTTTTTGTTCCTTGAAAAGAAGAAAAACGCGTCAAGCATTCCTAAAGCGAAATCGAGTAATAATAAGATGAGCAAACAGTTCTGCGTGTGTGTATTGTTATTAGAATTCTTTACTTAAATTTATACAGTATGCCTTGTATGCGTATATTTCTGAAATACAATGTGCAATGGACCAAGTATGACAGGATTGATATCTTACTCGTGTATGCGTGTCCCATCTCGAGAATTAAAAATTCCACCTTAACCATTTAGTTATAATTATAATCGTATTCTATCATCTTCGTTTTTTTCGAGCAGAGGTCGATATGCCTGTTCTTAGTGTTCTTTCCCTTTCTCAAACGACGTCGCGGGGAAGGGGGGGGTGTTTGCACTCAACGTATAAGCGCCCATGATCATCGAGAAATAATAAGCGATTATCGAGAGAATTGCATAAATGAAAAGCGGGTGTCGTGTGATGCGTGCTAAGCGAATTGCAATGTGTGATCGTCCTAATTTCACTCGGAACGCCACGAAGGAAGATCCCCTCGGTAGGTTAACACTCGTATGCACAATTTTGATTATCTAATCGCTTTATGTACACGCTTTACGTCCGGGCGAAATCAAGCAAGAAAACAACAGTACTTTAACGGTCTGATGATGTATAAAATACACATGTTTACACACATATCCCGACACGGAATCCTAATCAAAAGAAATCTATCCTCGCGGTCGACGACGTATACGGATACTCCGTCGTTAATGCTCGAAGCCGCCGACCTCTTACAACATTATAAATAATCTATCTGCTTCGCAAGATCCTCGTATCTCTACTGTCATAGTGTATAAAAAGAGAAACATACATGTCTCATTACACATTACATGAATCAAACGATACACGTTCTTAACGGTTTCTCCACGGAAAAAGAAATACACTGACACAAGCTTGCGTTCTTCGCAACAAACGTACAGAATATAAAATATGCGCTATATTAAAATATATGTAAATTTTTATATAAATTTGGCGAAATATATAAATCATAACTGTCTTAACATATGACATTAAATGTACACTTCATCATTCTATAACCTTCGATGAAAAAAAAGGGAGATTAAAATTAACACGTATATAAATCAAGATTTATACAATTAAAATTCAAGACTTATCGCTCTAAATAAGTATTGTTTCTTTCTCTTCTCCTAAAAATTACGTCTATATAACTAAAATCGTAATAATGTGGCACCACTCTCTCTCTCTCTCTCTCTCTCTCTCTCAATCTGTTCAATTACGAACCCTGCGATTTTACAACGGGCCGTCGCAAGTGCGAATTGAAAAAACAAACTATAAGCAACGTGCTACTTTCCGCTCGCGAGTCTCTCGCGAATCCTTGACTCGACAAGGAGACAATTCAGGGCACTTCTTTACTCTGCTTGTCTTTATATAGGCGCTGGACCATTTTTACGTGCTATTTTTTTTTAACAGCAAGGATTCAGCATAATGTACAGAAATGTATTGTACTTCGAAATCCTTTACCGATCGATCGACCGAGAATTAACTCGGGGGATCGGCAATACTCGGGATTGTTCTCGTTTTTTTTTATCGACACTATTTTTTTCATTTCTTTGTATCTTACTCTTTCGCTCTCTCTTTCTCTCTGTTTTACAGAATACATATAACTCCTACCTCTCCCAGACATGTATATTTGTACATAGTGTATATCATATCCAATGGAAAGTGTACATTAAAATTAACTGAATCACGTACGGTTCACTCACAACATCAAAAATAGACTATTGCAAGAGTGCATTAGTATGTGACACCCTGTAGATTAGTTATTACTCAACTCAAGGTACCGTTCCCACACATTCCGTGACTTTCTTCCCCTGAAGGAGTCTGAGACGTAGACGATATGTACAAATTTTGCATGATATCACAATATCGCTCGCATAAATCTCTGAGTCTCCTTTCCTTAATTTTTATTTTTTACTTTTTTTTCAAATGCGACTTGACGAATCAGAGACACAAGTCGTTGATCCCGTATCATTGGACTATAATATTATCGCAGAACATGATACATTTAAGAATCTTGAGATCCGTACATGTATATATTACATAACAAATTGATTGCAATTTTAAGTGGTGTACCACACGTACATATTGCCTACGATACAGACTCGGCTGTAACTGTAGCATAAAAAAGCAACGCTTAAGTTAATTTTATGCCCGACCGCGTGGTTTCTTCCTTGGTGCTTCCTCAGTCGAAACAACGCCGGTGGTAGCGGCCACACGCTTCGGACGTCCTGCTATTTTACTCGATTGCTGTGTGGCTTGAGCAGAACCTTTAAGTTTAATACATTTTAATAAGAAATATAATTCAAACTTCAGCCAATTAAATAAATCTTTAAATTATTTTAAAGTGCTTTATGAAGTTCTAGTTAAACGGCTAAATTTTTGGCAAAATTTTATTTTCTTAACGAGATATATTTTTAAAAAATCGCACAGAGATTATTTTTTTAATGCATAATACAAAACGTTTCGTACCTCCGGGTTTTGTTCTTGGAACCCCTCTGGTGCCATTATTACTTTGCTGCTTGCCGTTCTTCTTTAAATCCAACTTCTTCGTTTCTACATTATTTTTGGTATCCGCTACGGCGGAAACATTGGTGGCGGGACTGACAGTAGTTGTAGTGGTTGTAGTGGTAGCAGCAGTTGCAGGAGCACTAGCAGCAGCAGTAGTAGTAGTGGTGGCAACTGGTGTAGCAGCCGTAGCAGTAGTCACGATAGACGTAGTGGCAGCTGCAGCAGCAGCAGTAACAGTAGTAGTAACAAGATCGTTGTCCAAGCCAGATTTCGTGCTTCTGTTTAGCGCTCTCTCTGCTCTGCTGCTGCCTTTCGCGACAGATTTAGCGATCGCCAATGCTTTGACCGATCGTTTCTTCGAGCGACTCACTTTGGATGCTTTTCGATTTCGATCTGTTTCTTCCTCGTCCGCGTCATCATCCGTAGAACTCGCGACACGCTTAGACTTTTTACGATTCGGCTTCTCGTTGTGCAAGCCTTTTCTTCTCTTCAGCTGCGACTCATCTTTATAAAGCGACAGATCCACTGCAAAAACAGAAATATATTGCGGTTATTCACTTCATATGCAATACTGTCATACAGACAATAGACTATAAAATTATTAAACATTTAATTAATACGTGTGTAATATTACGATTACATACGTCCATCGGGATGTTCTTCTGTAACTCGAGGTTTTTCAGATACCCCAGCCTCAACATCGATAGCCCGTTTCAAGATATTTTCTGTACGCAGCAGTTCTATTCTGGTTAACCAGAATTTATGTTTGTCGACCTTGCTTAGGTTCAGATTTGTTAATATACAATCAAAATCTGAAAATTAAATAATAAGATTAAATACATATATAATATAACAGACAAGTGTATAGTATAAATGAAAATGTGACAATACCTATGGTATCATAGAAATCAGGTGAATAGAATTCACCATTGGTTTTATCTTGAGATAGCCAACGTATGCGGATGCGTCTGCTCGATTTGTAGATGTTTTGCATCGCTTGACAAACATAAAAGCTTCCTTCTGCATTTCTCACAGCCAAAAATTCGTTTCTGACAATAAATATTTAACAATTAATTCACACTCACAAATAGATATTAAATCGTTGGAATACTTGTGCAAAATAGAACGCTTACTTATAGAATACGATGAGTTTGTCGTCAGGAGCTTTAGAACCACCAGGAGTTTTGCTGAGATTTTTGACCAGTAAAGCGATCTCCGGCAATGGACTTTGATAGGGCTGGGTTTGAATCCGGTTTCTCTTAGGTTTACTTGCTTCGTCAGTGACTACAGCGGATGCTGCCTTCAAATCTTTCAGTTCTCTAGATTTTCGTTTAGTTGTCTTGGGAGAGGTAGTGACTTTCGCGTCAGGTTTATGTGTACTAGTTACTGTCGCAGCGGCATTATCGCTCGATACTTTCAAACTCTGATTTGTGGGTTTTGCCTTTGGAACTTCGTTCTTCACTTGTGTTTCTTCTGGCTTATGTGGAGATTGTTTTATATGTACAGAAGTATTGACAGTTTTGCCGTCTGATTCCTTTGATCCATTATTTACAGGAATCTTCTTTTCCTCAACCTTATTTTGTGCTGGGGGGCATACCGCTGTAAGAATAAACATAATTGCATATAATTATAAGTTTTGCATTTATCTTGTTTTATTCTTTTGTAATATAGGTTTTATAATAGCAGTGCAAAACGAACAATATTAATTTGACAATAAAATCTCAAGTGTTGATTCATTATTAGATACATTCCTTTACTTGTCAAGTAAAAAATGTTCGATTTACAACAGAGAGGGAAAGGAATAATGTGTAAAATTACTTACGAGTATTCAGGGGAAACTCCATTAAAGTTGTTAGCACCTGTTCCGATTGCACTTCGCACGGTTGTTCTTGAGCAGGAGTCTCAGGACTTAGATTGTTGTTCCTGTTGGACTCATTTTGCTTAACAACAGCAGGCACATCTTGCTCGGTTTCGGTTTTCGTAATCTCGACACCGTTCGGAATCAGCTTCTCGGCCTCCGGTTCCTTCTCCATGTTACTTCCGATGTATGGCGGGGTCTGGTATACCGAGGGTCTGTGATCCTGCACCAGACTGAGGGGCTGACTGGGCGGCTGTAGCGTGACATAGCTCAGTCCACTGCCGGTCAGGGGCTTCATCGATCCCGACTCTGATCCTGGTACCACTTTCTGTGCCATGGCATTTATAGGGAGCATGGAGCGGCTGGTAGAATACAGCGACGTATCTAGACAGATACATTGATTTTAGGACAGATGCGCTCACTCTCAATCGCTGGAGTAATTTTGTCAAATTTACACGCATAAAATCGAACAAAACAACAAGTGGATTAAATAATCTTTCGCAATTAACTTGTTTACATTAGATTATATTTCGGTGACGTGCCGTTGACTTATGTACAGTTAACAAACTATATTTTTATTGTGATGTTCCTCGAAATGCGGAGTCAAGTTACGCGCGACGACGTTATTCGGACAATTACTGTTTGCGTTCGACGATTACTCCGCTAATTAAGCCGAAATACGCCGCAAGTCTCGTATCTATTGCTATTCCCGAACACATCGGAGCAATTAAGAAAACAAGAAAAAAAGTCACATGATAATACAAAGTTTATATAACACAATTATCATCGCGAGTACATTACGGGCACTTTTCTGTACTCCTACAGCGATCCGGGTACCTTACCGCGGACGTAATCCGGCGGTGAAAAAAAAAAAAAAAAAAAAAAATGGAAACGCGTTTGTTTCCGTTAATAGTCGAAGAGTGCGAGGCAGGGAGGAAAACGTAGGGAGAGCGAAAGCGAGAACGCGAACGAAAGCGAGCGAAAGAGAAAGGGAAGGATAGAGAGAGAGGCGAGCGCGAGGAAGCGGGCGCATGGCGAAAAGCGGCGAGAAAATCGCGAAAGGCGGGATACGCGGCGCGAGCGGACACGAGGGGGGCGGGCGGGGGGAGGAGGAGGGGGTAATTAAAGGAGTAAACATAAACACGGGCGAATTTTCGCCGCGGGGACGCAGCTGGCGGGACGGAACGCGCGCGCGGCGCGGCGCGATCAAGCGCGATCGCAACCGCGGCTCGGCTCGGCTCGGCGCGGCGCGGCGCGCGTTACCTGTGATCCTCGGCTCCTCGCTCCGCGAGCGGAGGCGCGGGGTGGGGGTGGCCGTGTAACAGGAATCCGTGAGCGCGCAAGTGGAGGGTGCCCGCCGTGTCCGGGAGGCCGACCGCCGAGCGCCGACCGCCGTCGCTGATGTGCGACCTGCGTTGCCAACGCACGTAGCACGCACGCACGCACGCACGCACACACTCGGGTTAGCTCGTTCGCCCAGACGCTTGGCCGGCACGCAGGGAGCCCCGTCCCACGCCTATCATTTCACGCGGCGTACACGCGCCATAGCGGACAACGCGACGACGTAGCCGACGTACGTGGGGGCGGCGCACACGGGGGGAGCACGGTTAAACGCGGCAACACACACGATCCGCCGAACAACAGAACACCGACGAGGCGACGAGGAGCTTTCCGCGCTTCTTCGACGATGGCCCTGGCTTTACCAGCGGGAGCGAGCAGGAATGCCAGTCGTTAGATGGCGTCGGTTCCCCCCGGACGCCATGCGTGATTCGACTCGCTCCGCGTCGCCGCGCCCGCCGATTGGCCGACGAGGCCGCCAATCACCGTCCTCGCCGGACGTTAAGGCGCGATTCACAGCGGTTAGCGAATACACCGATTTATTCACAGCGCGCGCAGCCCGCCGACTGCTCCGAACTCCGAGTTCCGAAACGCCAGTTTCGACGTTCGACGATCATGAAAGTTTGCCTAACCTAACCTACGATACCCTCGCGCTGACTGCCGTCGAGGATCTCCGATTTGATCGACTAATTTAATAGAAATCGGTAAGAAGTGCGAAGGTGTACTTTTAAATTGATAAAATGAACTTTCAAATCGATTATTACGTTAACTAGTAAATGAAAATCGTATTGCTAAAAGGCATGACTTGCCCAAGTGTTTGAAAGAAGTAACGTATACACGTAAAAATATTGAATGTAAATATTTCATACCAATTATTATACTTATGTAATAAATTGTTGAAAATAGTTGATATAATTTTGTTGCTACTGGTTAAAGGATAAACTCTTGATTGCTTTTGAGGAAATACTTCCAGAGAATACTTGCATTTCTCTTATTAGATTTTGTGATTTTTGTTGCACGTCGATTAAGCATATATTGAACGTGACAAATCAAACATGATAGGATCAAGATGAACATTCCGCCGATCCAACAACCGGGGGCTATGGGGGTGGGACAAATGGGACAGCCGGTAAATCCTCAATTGCCCCAGAATCAACAGCAGGCGCAACAGACGCAGCAGCAACAGGTTCAGCAGCAACAGCAACAACAGCAGCAGCAACAACAACAGCAACAGCAGCAGACGCAGGACAAGCTCGATAATATCTCCAAAGTAAAATCTCTGGTTGGATCATTGAGAGAGTCGTTGGCCATAGCTCTCAAAACCGCGGCGCAGACGTTGATTCAAAATAGCCTGGTCGACGTAGGGACTATGAAGGGTATAGAGCAGCCGGATCATCGATTCAACAAGAACATGGAGGAGTTCTACTCCATTTGCGATCAAATAGAGTTACACCTCAAGACCTCCGTGGAGTGTCTGTCCCAGAACTCCAGTTCGGTCCGGTACCTACCAATGTCCGTTATAACGACTCGCACCGACACGGTGAGCACGCAGGAGGGAGCGGCGTTATCCTACCCGCAGTTTCTGATGACGGTACGCGCGCAGGTTGCGTACGCTCGCGAGATTCACGACACGCTCATGTCTCACGCTCGCACGATATCGTCCGGGGAACAATCTTAAATTTTTATGAATTCTAGAAAAAAAAAACGTTTTCAGGGTGCGGTAAAACGTTTTAGCAAGAGACGTTATCGAAGGTGCCACCAGAGCGATCGTCATTTCGTGATATACGTTAAAAATAGTAATAAGTTTTTTTTACAGAGATGTTATTTAATAAATTATTTGCAAACCGAAATGTATATGTTATCTTATGTAATTAATGTGTGTCTGAGGAATTTTACGTGTATATCTTCCAAGTTTGAGGATCGAAATGGATGAAATTTAACGCTGGGACGATTTAAGTAGTTAGGCCACTTATTTCGAGACGTGTTCCGTCGTATAAATAGGAGTAACAATTTCAGTGTAATACTTTTACGGGAAAATAATCGATTACGATTTCGACCTACGAGCTGCAAAACGTTTAATATGACTTAGAAATTCCATGCGCGATACAAATCATCATTACGCGAGACAATCTCGTAGATCTCGAGTCAATTGCGAAACGTATCGAATGTTCGATCGCGAGTTGCGTGACAGCGGAACGTCGTTAACGTCTCATTAAGAGAACGAGACCGTGCCTGAAGGCACGCGTTCCACGTTCCACCCCCTCGGCCCTCTCCCCCTTCTCTGATTAATGTGCCGAAAATTCGCACGTAGCGGGCAGGACGCGGGACAATAAACTCGGAAGCGCGTTTACATTCCGTATACGAGCTATACACGGCCGTCGGCGATTTGCGGTCACGTATACTGTATATACTCGTATCGGTATAGAGTACAGCGCGGAAATGCGACTCGACTCGGGATCGGGAGTCGGCCCGCGGCCAAGGGGGGTCCGGAAAGGCGTGCAGGAAGCGCTACTGTCAGTTGGATTGGTGTTTCGTAGCGGCGCGCCAAGCGATCATTCGAAAAGGAAGGACCACCTCTGTTCACCATATTTGGCAAACTTTCCCTAATATGGTAACGTCTACTTCTAAATATGGCAGCCGGGGACGCCCTCTCGATGCGCGGTGTACCACTGCGCGGCCGCACTCGCGGCCGAATATCTCGCGAGCGGAACCGCGCGCGGGCGTTCCGCCGCGCGGACCGGACGGTGCGGAGCACGGGCGATTTTTCGACGTCGGTTTCGGCGCGGATCCTCGCGCGGTCGCGGCCACGCGGTTACGGCGGACTAGTTTTTCGCGGCGTGGTCGCGCGGTCGCTTGGTCGCACGGCGGTGGGGGGCCGCGCAGCGCCGCGCGACACGCGGAGGCATCGCCGTGCCGCCGCGCGCCGCCGCCGCCGCTGCCGTCGTCGCGGTTAGGCACGTAGGTCAAGTTACGATACTCCGCTTCTCGCGGCTCCGGCGCGGCGCATTCAGTTCGCGGGGAGCGCTCGTGCGGTGCGCGTTGTTGTCCCGTGTTCCTCTAGATGATCGATCACGTGGTGGACCCTGCGCCGAGTTCCGCACGCGATTCCGTCGCGAAGACGCGCCGCCCGCGCCGTCCGCGTCGTGGGGAAGGGATTAGATGTGCGCGTCGACGCCGCGATGGACAACCCTAGCGGCGGAAGAGACGGTCGGTACGCGAGCCTCGGCTACAGCATGGGGATGATCGGGAGCGATGCTGGCACGGAAATCTACGGCCGACCGTCCACCTCCCAGCTCGCGGCGGCGGCGGCGGCAGCGGCGGCGGCTTCCCAGTTGGGCCGCGGCGGCGGCGGCGGCGGCGCCACCATGATGTCGAACGTCGGCGCCGCGACGCCGGGCGTCGGTCCCGTCCAGCGGGGCATCAAGCGCTCCACCTCCGACGTCTGCTACGGCGACGACGGTAATAATCCGCGCCAGCAGTCCCTCTCGCAGGGCATGCCCGGCGACTGCGTGCCCGACAACCTCGACGAGTCTTTCACCAACCTGGGCCAGCCCAAGAAGTCACCCCCCTCGAACGGCAAGAAGACCAAGGGCCGGGTTAAGATTAAGATGGAGTACATCGACAATAAGCTCAGGAGGTACACCACCTTCTCCAAGAGAAAGACCGGCATCATGAAGAAGGTTTGTATGGTTTGTATAACCTCGGCTAACGATCTAACGCACACGGCACGCGGTTACCGGCTTCTCCCGCTGAGACCGCTCTCTACAAGCGCGATATCACCGCGCTCGTGGAACGTGGGCCGCGTGGGCGTCGCGTATGTACCTCTCTCTCTCGCGTCTTACAAGTCTCGTGTAACTTCAAGTGCTCCGCGAGAGAAAGAGGAAAAAAAGAAAGTGCATGTGCGCGTGCGCGCGTTAAAACTCTGGTGAAAATAGTATATCCGACGCGTCAACGTGCGACGCTCCTCTCGCGCGTTTTCTCTCCGATTGTCGCGACGTCCGCGACGACAGCGACGGGATACGGGATACGGGATGCTGCGCGACGCGCGACGGCTCCAGCGGGTGTGCGCGCGTGCGCGATTTACGAGTGACAGCGCTCTTCCGCGGCTATTACGCGCCTGCTAAAAGGGGGCCGGTCTGCCGCGCCGGTCGCTCGCACTCGCGAGCTAGCGGTTAGCGTTTGCTCCGATTAACTTTTTGTACGTCTCTGGCCCGGGGACTGTAATCCAAGTGGGAAGCGCGAATCCCTTCCGACTCCTTGATCTTTTTTTTTTTATTAGGGACCCGAAAAAGAGAGGAGAATGCAATCGAGAATCAACCAAGTCGCGCCTTTAATCCGTCGGCGTAACGCGCGTTCATCGCTGCATATTGCTGTTTTTACCGATAAATATCGGTAGTATCCGATGAATCCGATAAACATCGGATTATTAATTCTGCAATGTTATAAATGAACATTAAAGTACTCTGTCATGAATTTTGACAGTCGGAAGTAAATAGAAATTTTCACGCATTATTCGAAAAGATGATTTTCCGTCGATGCCTTTGCGAGATCTCGCGAGCGGAAACGAAAGGTATCGATCGGTCCGAAAATTGTCGCGCAAATTTGTAAATAATTATTAGAGCAATCTTTCTTGTTTTTATCTTGGTCGATTATTGTCACGCACTTTTCTTGTTAATACAATTTTCCTTCGTTAATATTTTGCTGTTTAAAATTAAACGTATTTAATTCAGCTACAGTCTAGCATTGATCGTTGTTAAAATCGATATGCGTACAGTTAACGAAGATAACTTCTGTTTTCTTGCTTAAGTTAACAAGTGCTTAAACATTTTTTACAACTGTCGTGATCAATAGGATTTGTTTGTCAGAATTCGAACGACGATCAAAATACATTGTTATTAAAATTTATCGCTAAGCATTTTAGACAACAATCGCGTAAAGGTATCTAAACGATTTAGAAATAAACATAAAAGGTTGGATTGTTTCTTAATAAAGAATACTTTTTCGATATCTTTTTTTCCCTCTTTTTTGTAATATATTTTTCGAGCTGAATAGATTTAAATAAAATTTTACAGAAAGTGTTAATTCTGACTGTTAACTTTGTTAATTCTGAACTGCGTTCTCTTTTTTTTCTCGTCTTTCAGTTTATCACTTTATTCTTATTGCTAAGGTTTATGTTCTTTACTATTTTAAACAAGTACCTCTTTCTTGAGTGTAAAAGACATTTGTTTTAAGAGCAAAGTAATAATTTGGAATTCTACAATATTCTTATATTTATAATCTGCAAATATTTTTACGACGTTATTTGTAAACAATCATAATGTGTTTAAATCATATATATATATCATTGCTTTATTAATAACACAAATTATTTTAACAAATGCTTGAAAAAATATCGCTAATAAGTTATAATTATTGAAAAAATATATATTAAAGATACAATTTTACTAGTAATGAAGAGTTAAAGTAAAGAGTTTCATAACTTAGAACGTCGGAGTAATATCAAGAGAAACTCCAAGATAAGTAAAATTATATCATTTTGGCAAGAGTTTCGAATTAAAACGATTCGTATCGCTTCGGAAAGAAATTAATTTCATGTTCGATTAAAGATATGCCATTGAAATTGTATTTACAAAGAACGTTCGTAAATAAACGTATTAAACACGATGACTATCTCTCTCTGACTGACTATATACTATTTTATCTTTAACTTTTAGATTTTAGGTATCCGTGTCGAAACGTTCATATACATTTTCAATTATTTTACGAATGATCTAGGTTGCGTTTTAATAAAAAAAATTTTAACTCGACTTCTCAGCAAAGAAATTTTAATTTCAATTTTTGCATGTTTCGCAAAACGTTTCAAAAGTATATAATGTGCGAAAGACACATTATTGCTACATACATACACGTAAATACAGATATGCGCATTTGCTTGAGATAAGACCTGTCACATCGCGATCTACTCGTCACGTTCTTAAATTTTAATTATGACACTGATCACAGTCTTCGTGATGAGACGTGCTAATATAAAGATATCAGAAGATTCTCGTCTATTCTACTCAACTGCTCAGAAACGATATAAAATTAGTAACGCTGTTCCCCTTTTCGTCGTACATTAGGAACTGTATTTAAAAACAACTGGCCGATTTTATTCTTATAAACATTTATAAATATTAACTTATGTAAACATAAATGCTTCATATACGAGAAACGTGTCGTATAGTCGCTACTTAAAAAAAATTTATCTTATAGTGCGATATCATCTAAATGACCTACGACATGATTTTTGTTGTCCGTGTTTATATCGTTTCTTTTAATTTGAAAGTTATTTTTCACGTTAGTATTCAATGTGTTACGTTGATATTATATAGCTCCCCCATTGATGTTTAATCTTCTATTTACCGAATGAGGCACACATATTCTGTTATTTTATGAGTCGAGCATCAGTGTGAAACGTTGCAACAGTTTATCGTAAAACACGTTACGCAAAAAGAATATCTCACGCAGCAAAATAACAGATCGTATTCGCAATAAATATGTTTGTAAAATAAATACATTTGTGCTTTTTTCCAGTCTATTATGCAAAAAGCTCAAAAAGGAGAAACTGACTAAACTGGTTATACGAATAAGTAACAATACTATATGTAAAATGTCTGGATATATGTGATATGTGTGCGTGAGTGTGAGTATGAAACAAGTAAATCCGTTTCCTCGGAGAATTAACGAGCTGTCGATTTGACACATTTGCAGGCGTACGAGCTGTCGACGTTGACCGGGACGCAGGTGATGTTACTGGTGGCGAGCGAGACCGGGCACGTGTACACGTTCGCGACGCGCAAGCTACAACCGATGATCACGAGTGACGCCGGGAAGGCGCTGATCCAGACGTGTCTCAACAGTCCGGACCCACCGCCGTCGGGCTCGTCGGGCGACCAGAGGATGTCGGCGACCGGCTTCGAGGAGACCGAGCTGACGTACAACATCGCCGACGACGAGCAGAAAGTAAGGCAACTGGTGTACGGCTCGCCGCACGGTGGCTCGCTGCACGCCGGCTATCCTGGTGCCGGGCCCGGTAGCGGGCCAGCGGGCGGCCCGACCGCGGGGGCCCATCCGCAGCCGCCGCCACCGCCGCCGCCGGGCTCGCAGCACGCGCCACCCTCGCACGCGCAGCACGCGCACCTCATAGCGCATGCACACGCGGCGGCGGCAGCCGCCGCCGCATCGCCGACCTCGCACCTCGTCCCGTGCTCGAGCCCGGGCCCGATGCTCGCCGGAGGCCCATACCAGCAATCATGTCCCTCGCCCCTGCCGCCCCATCACGCCGCCTATCATCCCCATATGTCGCACTCGCACCCCCAACGGTAGTACGCGCTCGCCGCTCGTCGGCCCTTCGCGCTCCGTCCCCCGTTTCCGCCGCATTTCACGTTTTAACTTTTAAGACGTTGAAAAATCGGTGCAATCGAAGAGATCGCGTCGCGAGTATTAACGCGATACCGACGTTGCTGTGAGACGCGTCGTTGTATCGCGAGTCCGTGAGTCCGAATGTATTCCGAAGAGAGAGAGGAGACTTATCTCTCGCGTCTCGTTATGCTCACCGTGGGTGGGTTCGGTTTGATAGAACGACGCGAGTAATAATGTTTGTCATAAATTTGTGTATGTTATGTCACGTACAAAGAGCAACGGTTATCGCGACAATTATCGCGCAATTATTTATGAAACGTCATGCGGCGCGCGTTCAGAAATCTTTTTTTTTTTTATCAAAGATTGATGATTAAAAAGGTTCAATTTAACGAATGTTATCAGCCAAATGGCTCCAAAAATGAAGTAAATCACCGTTCAAATTGCGTATTACATATTTGACATTTTTTAAATATGTCTCAATATCGCAAACTTTTGATGCGTGTGTTTCGTTTATTTTTCACAATTAACTCGGCTCTCCCGTGAAATATACGGCGTACAACTATTTTAGCATACACCGACGCGAAGCCGCGCGCGGTTTTTAGATACCGAAATAATTTTCTCTTCGGATATCGCATGTACCACTGACGTAATTTCCCGCTAGACGTTGAATCGCGCCGGCGAGCGTGCCGTAGAGTCACGTATGGTATTTATTGAATTATATACGCGGCGGACGCGCGAAAGGAGGATTGTAGGCTTCCCTTGCGATCGAGTATTCTTCGTTTGGTCGTACATGACTACGACTGATGACGCGCGCGCAAATCTAGTCCAATCTCTCGACACGTTTTTACTTAAATATATTTTATATATATCCATACGTTATATGCATACCTATATATGTATGTATATCGGTGAATCTCGATCAAATATTGCGTGCTTCGAATTTTGCGCTCCCGCGCGCGAAAGGGGTGGAAGGGCGGAAGCGCGTTGTATCGTCGAAATATGAAAAATAGAGAGTGGTTTCCGCTTGAGACGATTTTGCCTAACGAACGAACGCAAGTCCCCTGTCAGCGTTCCCAGGAGCGAATCACGGATGGCTCGTCCACGATCGATGATCTCCGAGATCACGAGCGGATTGTAAGATTCGATGGGACGAGTATCGGTCAATATCGGTCTCCCTACGGGTGAATCTCTGTGGTTAGGCCAAGTCCAAACCCCTCGGCGTAGATGAAATACAGTAGTATGCATCGACGAGAGTCACCGTGCAATAGAAAGACATTGCGAGGAAAAGAATGGATCACTTAATGGATTAATTAATTAATTAATTATATCGTAGATTATAGGTACGTAGCGTAGCGTCGTGTGATCAATTACTCGGTGAAAAATTACTCAGATAGCGAAACGTGAGTATGAAAAATCATGCAAACGTGTTGAAGACAATTTATGTAGTTGCTACGAACATTGCGTAAACATGAATCGTAGCTTCGCCTAGGATTCATACTTATGGTGCTTTTGCAGCAACATATGTAAATTGTTTCCATCAATATTATATAAACTGTACATCAATGGAGTCTTTGGGGATAAACAGTTGCTGCAAAAATGTAACAGACATTGAATAAACCGTTGTTTGAAACAAATTCAATATTGTTACTGAGCATTTGCGGATGCAGTTTTACATGTTATTTGCGCAACACTCACGTCAAACACGAGTTTGCGGACATATTTCGTAAACATGACAGGCGTTTTGCTATCTGGCTAATGAAACATCGAGTACTTTGTTTAGCACTCGTTCATCCAACAGCTCTCTCAGTTTTCTCTTTGTCTTTTGTTCTTTTTTTTTTACTTTTTTTTTAATTTAAATTAAATCGTATTATTTATTGAGGCGATCAATATATTTTATTTATTAGAAACAAAAGTGCAGCAGTGTACGCATACCGTTATTGTAAGCTGACATTGGTCGTGATGTTGGCATCGGTACTCTTATTGGTATCGTGTATTTTATAAGCGTTGCAGAAAATACTCTTTTCTTTCTCTCTTTGCGAGAGAGATTGGATGCACTTACTTATCTCCGTTGATCTTATCGAGGAGCAAAGATCCCTATTAGAAGAAATTGTTCTACGATGATATTTGATTCACCGAATCGGTGTGGTGTGGGTGCGAATTCGGCGGTGCACGCTTAATACTGTTACGCATCCCTTTTTTTTATTGAGCATCGTTGTGTATCGTCCATTGTTTCTTTCTTTTATTGTTTGCTGTGTAATGTGTTGTGTACTGGCATGTGTAGTTATTTGGATTGTCTTTTCTCGCAGAATAAGTAGCTAGTATTTAGATTACACCTTTTAATTTAATCCAGCCCCCTCTCCAATCTCTCCATATCCCGTATCGATCCGTTCGTCGATATTGTGCATGCGTACGTGTGTATGTATTGTTTGCTGATATTCTGTATTATATCGTGAAAAAGAGAACTGAAGAGAAGACAAAGGTAGAAAGAGAAGCGAGGCCGAGAGCGAGGGCCTTTTTAGGCCTCAAATAGACATGTAGAAATTGTAATCTATCGCGCGTCTCGACATGCAGAGAGTACAAATAATAATAATATTAATAATAATATTGATTATGTTTTTGACGATATAATCTGCGAATAATGCGGCTTTTTCACATTATTAGTTTGTATTTTGGCATTTTTGTACATAGCATAGTAACTGTAAAAAATACTGTGATAATATTTATATATTTTTATGAAGACCTATGAAGACACACGCACACACACAAATTTCACCTTTGTCTTTAACAATATAGTCCCTGCGATCAAGTGACTTGATTTTCTACTGATAGATTCTCATTGCGCATGATGTCAAGTTTTGCTCTCGCGAACCAGGTAGGTATCTCTCAAAATTTATAGTTTTCTGAACAAATTGTATTAACTTAAATAATCTTTGCATTAAAATAGCTGTGAAAAAATTTCTATCTTACGCGGGATAATAGGTATATGCTTTCGACTTTCTAGTAACAAAATTTGAGTGGAAATATATTAAAGTTCTCACAAAAATATATAAAAAAGTGTAGAAAAATATTTTTCACGATATATACGTAAATCTTTCGGATAATAATATGTAAAACTTTTAGATAATTATTGATAATTCGTTGAAAATGCTGTCATTATCGTAAAATAATTCGGCAGATGTGTTCGTTAAATCGGTATAAACTTGTTCCGATGTTTGTCGAAACGCTTCGTTGAATCCTTCTCGCGGTAAAAGATTCTGAAGCACGAGCATTGGTAAACGGAGATGTTACAATCTTATATTTCGCGTTTCGGCCACGGGCCCGACATATGCCTATTTTTGACAATCTGGTTCGGGATATATTTAGAGGTCCAGAAACATTCCGCGGTGTGTTAGGGATTCCTTTATTTCTAACGTTGCGTTAGAATCACTATGTAAGTTATATCGAGAGTCCAATTATATTATTGCATATTCTGGAAAATAATGTCATTTGATGCTCGAAGATGAAAGACGCGCGCGCGCGGACGAAAGCGCAAAGTAGGCAAGGTAGGTTTGCGTTTCAATCGAAATAATATACTCGATATATTTTTAACAGAGGCATTCGGCCATCGCTTAATGTATTTTTTTTTTACCAATTAACTAACAATAACAATACATGTGCACGAACATAGACAAGCGTCGATCTTTGATCGCCTAACATGATTTCGATTAGCGAAACATGTCGATGACATTCGCGTGGCGATTGAAATAAAATGTCAAGAAGAATCGAAATCATTTAAAGAAAGCCGTCGAAATACTGTGAATAGCAGACGCGTTACATCGCATTACGCAATGGATGCAGGTAATTTTTATCGCACGTTTTTTTCTATAGCACATAGAGACGAGCGTTAATAGTAAGTAACAATTAATGCAGATTACGAAATATTGTATCTCAAAATACAAAATAATGATGCGCCTGAATGTCTCCATGATTTCATTTTACGTTAATCGACGTGACGTTCTCTTATCTTTATCCAACTGTTCCGTTTGTATACGATTTTCGAAAATAAAGTTCAACAACGAGCGCCCGATGCCCGCTTAAAGGAAGCGGAAGTAGAAGTTAAAGGGTAAGAAACGCACGTCATCAAAATGGCATATACGACATGCAGCTTACGAAGATCCTCAGTCTTCTTCGACGTACCGAATGCCCCCGCCATAAGATTGTTCTCCATTTTGTTTTTCAAAGAAAAAAAAAGTCAATTTACAAATTGCCAGAAATTAGTATTTATCGCGATACTTTTTGTAATAAATTTTTCACCGACCTTTCCGGTGATTCTTCGTTTATTTCTTCAACTGCGAGGGTGCACCCTATTCGCCGATGGCGCTCGCGTACCGGAGATATGCCTGGTACCAGTGGTACCGGAAATGCGCATGGAGTTTTTGATATCCCGAGGGCAATAGATACCGTGGGGTCAAAGTACGGTTTATGATTTGCCCGCGAATGCCGTCATTTGTTCGTTCGTTTGTTCGTTCGCCGGGGTTGCAGACGAAGAAGACGCTCATCCAGGTGTATCGCCTCTCACGAGCGGGCAGAAGAGAGAGGGCAAAAGCGAGGGAGGGAGAGAAAGAGAGAGGAATAGAGAACGGGGCCTCGAGATGCCTCCGCGAGGGAGACTGAAAGAGAGAGAGAGACCCCGCGCACTCACGCACGTACGCACGTACGCACGCACGAAAGGTGGAAGCGGAGTTCCATATACGGTCACCTTTGTCAAAGCCCGGTTGTCGCCATATACAGGCAATGTTCGCGATGGCAGACACTTATATAGAGCCCGAGTTAAGAGTCAGGAATGTTGCTTTTTGTCGCGCCTTCTCTACACATACACGCACACACCCTCCTGCCTGTTCCGCGGTAAATGGCGGGGTAGGAAAAGCGGTGTGAGAAACGGCGCGGAAGCGAGAGAACGCGGCCGCGGCCGCGTGCGTTCGTCGCCGCCACGGCTTTTGCGAGCTTTCCAATTGCTACCGCACTTTCCCGCGGACGATTCGACGAGCATGCGACTCGCACACGCGCGCATTCCAGCCATCGCTGGATCGGAGGACGGTGATCGGCGCAAATTGCAAGACGGAAAACGTGTGTTCTCGTTTAACTCGACAGATCCTTAACAATAGAGTATACGTACAATGTAACTGAGGATATTCAGGAAATTAATTTTCTGCGGTCCAATCTGTACACAACTATATGTATGCTATGTGACTGAAAGTGTCGTTGGAGGCGAGGAGAATAAAGGCGTTTAATTTCTTACGATGAAAAGGAGCGAAGAGGTCTTGCGTTTTGACTTTTATTGCAAAAGAGAAAAATCGATCGGCTATAATACTTGCGAGTAAAACTGTAACAGTAAAGTGCATTGTTTAGGGTTTCTCTCACATCTAATACGTCAATCATAGCTATTCCGATTTTCATGAAAGAAAGATAAATAAATCATGGTTGTCAGCATTTAACCGAATGGCAAACCCAAATCTCACTGTATTTACTCGAAGGAATGAGAAACGTGCGGCGAGAAGCGCTCGCATGCACTCGTACTTTTCCGCTTGTCGGCGCCGCGCGAGCTGACTCTGTTCTCCACACGCGAAGCGAGATCAAAGAGGAAACGTCGGGGGCGGGAAAGTCTCGTGTGCGAGAAGCGCTCCCCCGACCCCGAGGGGTCGCGAGCGAATTCGCGAAGAGGATGCCTCTTTTTCGCGGGTGCATCGCGCGCACTCGCGCGAGTGGAGTCCGCGAGAGATGGCCATATAAGGAGCGCGGACAAGATGCTCGCGCATCTCTCTCTGCGTCCGCTAGGTAGGTAGGTAGGTAGGTAGGTTGGTAGGTAGGTAGGTAGGTAGGTAGATAGGTAGAGGTATATACGCACGTTTGTACGTATACGTATATACGTAACGTTCGGCAGCGTATCCACGTTTCCTCGCTCGCGCGTCGCTGTTTGTTGTCATTCGCACCAAGATCCCCCTCTCGCGAGAATAGGTACCCCCTCGCGTGATCCACCCGCTCCGATCCCGCCCTCGCCCCGTTGACAACGATCCGCGGATTCGAGACGGATCCTCGATAATGCCGCTTTTCTCGGTTTCAGGAGGAGGGCGCGTCGCCGAGGTCCGACGTCTGCGCCAACGAGAGCGACGCCGAGAGCAGCGACGGCGACTCTCCCGTCGTCCCTAAGGATCCTCTCAAGAACAATCACTCGGGTGAGTCTCGCGCGCGGCCGCCGTAGGATCGCCGCTGGGGGACGGCTGTGCTTGGATCAGAATTCGTAAAGTCTGGGCTTCTCGTCCTCCCCTCTGACAATGAGAGTCTTGGTACGCGAGGAATATTGTACGCTTTCTCAAAAATTAAGATACGGCTAGTATCATATAGCATTCGTCGCGAAGGTCGCGAATACGAGAGCAAGAACTGTTTTTAATTGTCATTGTACATATACGAGCGAACAAGATCAGGTACGAAATGCATCTAGTATGAAAGAGAAATGTTCAGGATTCACGCACAGGAAGTTGAAGTCTCGATGAAGATAAACGGATGTATACGTAGTCTGCTTTAATTCCGTCGTGTGTTTCTCTTGGATCTTGGACGTTATTTCCTACGCGTTTGTATTGAAATTATGAAAAATCATGCATTTTTTTCATTTATATGACTAAGCGCTATAGAATCAATGTACAGCTTCTCTATCGCGATATTTTTGTTGAAAATGATGAAAATTATAGCGTCCTCGGAAATATAATATGCGGAAAGGAAACGTAGGTCGGATAAAAATGGCACCCTCGCATTTGATTCGATCTCGTTGAGTCGTGCACTTGCAGAGTCAACAAGGTTCGCGGAGAAGTTCTCTCCGCAAGAGAAACGGAGCACTTTTGAATACCGTATCATTTGCCACCGCGCGGGCATCATTAGCCGCCCGAGTTTGCGCAAGGTTCATTTAGATTAAGTTCTGCGGTTACGTCGATTTTCTGTCATTCACGGCCGCGCGATTATTCACGATATACCTTTCGCTGCTCCACATGGCGAGGCAGGCCTCCCACGTAATCCATTTTTTAACTAATTTTCATGCAACGCGCGTTTTGCAAATCCGTATTATGTTGGAAGTCGCGCGAGACGTATTATGTTTTATATAAACGTAAACTGGGGCCGCGCGTGGGGTAAATTTTTCGTAGCGCGATGCCGCACGTTATCCCGATCTTTTCTCTTTGCGCCAAAAAGAGACGCGTTTCCGCATTCGAATTATCAAGATCGCGATTAAGGACGATCCGAGATCGAGCGTGTCGGCACTCGGCGGTCGCCCTCCTTCGCGCCGTTTGTATGCTAATCGCATCTAATTGTCGCCGATACCATTCGCGTCGCGCTTGACCTCAACGCGCGTTGATAGCGAACAGCTGGTCGGTCGGACGGAGGTGAGCGAGCGCGGGCGGGGTAAACATACGCGTGTGTACGCACACACTCGGTGCGCGGAGGAGCAGGAGGAGGAGGAGGAGACGGCGAAAGAGGGAGCGAAGCGTGAGAAAAGGTGGGAGGGAGGTGGCTGTGGAGGGAGAGAGGACGTTTAAAATGCGAAAGGCGTGCGAGCGATGACGGCGTTATCCGTGTAGGGAGTACGCAAGCAGTCGCGCGCGGCACGGCGATGACCAAACTTAGACGGCAACCGTGCTGCCTAACTGGGAAGTAGGATCCGGTCGAAAGCCGCTCCGTCCGCGCCGCGCCGCGCTCCGCAAAGAGCGCGCGCGAGCGTGCGCAGGTGTACACATAAATATCGATGCTAATGCGTCGCGTGGATGCCATTCTACCGTCCTGCTTAACCGATCGCCGCGTCGCGATCGCGCTTTTTTTTTCTTCACCCCCCTCGCGACTCGGCCGACCGGTCGCGGCCGTCGCTCCCGTCGGCGTCGGCCACGCGAATTCGACGGTAGCCGGCCCGTCGACTTTTATTTTATATACCTTATTTTATATACGAGAGGCCGACGAATGCGTAATATATCTCTGGCGGTATAACGAAGGCGCGTGCGAGAGATCTCATCGTTATCGGGCAAATGGACGGATGTGTATCGCGCCAGGCCACCTTTAATTAGGCGCGCGTTCGTTCGGTTGGATGGTTTTGGAATATGTAGAAAGCGCACGCGGGAAGACGTTTTTTCCAGGCAAAAACATATATACCTCTACATAGAGTTGTTCTTGAGAGAGTTTTTGAATATTAAGTACAGACGCCTTTCGTACCGAGTTAGCGAGTACTAATGTATAATAGTTTTGCGAAGACTATATGTAACAGATTCGTAATCTGACTGCAATGAGTACATAAGGAAAAATTCGGGGGATAATATATTAGCAAGTAACGTTACTTATTTCCAAGTACAGAATACGCTTAAAGAGGAATGTTTGCCATTAATACGAACTAACGCCTATATCTTATCGTTACCAAGAGTTCTATTCGCGTCTTGATTGACAAACTGTTGAGCGTTAAATATGAAATAACTAATTGGAAACGTTGAATGCAATAGATTGTAAATTTAAGATATGCTATATTTTCAACAACTTTACGACACTATATTTCACAAATATCTACATCAATTTGAAAAGATTGCTAATCTTACTCCCGATAAACGATCTCATAGATCGCGCGCGCCCGGCTGTTATTTTTTTTTTAATTATTTTCTTTTGTTAATGATTGAAAGTTTATCGTATATCGCTAAGAAACACGCATACACACGAAATGTAATAATTCATGGAGATATGGTGAATCAGAGCGCAGATTCGCACTTGGGTGGTCCGGTTTCAAGTCTCGACTCGGCCCCGCCATTCCTAAGTTTTTCTCAACGATATACATCTGTACCGAGGGAGAGAAAACAAGTTTAACTTTAACGTCGGACGATGCATTTCACAATTTCGATACAAATAAGGGATATACGCGGAGCCTCTCTCTGTATTTTACGTCATTGGTATCTCACGTCCATTCTCGGATATAAGGTACGTTTCGCTCGTAGATTCTCCGCTCAGAAAAACGGAGTAAATTCGTCACGTAATTCGTGGATGTCTCGCGGGGGAAAGGGAGAGTATATAAAATATATAAAATATTTTAAAATATATATCCAAACCGCGGACTTTTATGTCAGGTGTACGCTCGCACGTGCGTACCTCCCGCAGGGCGTTTCCTCGCGGGAAATATCGCGCCGATCGCGTCCGGCGGCTTACAACCACTCACACGCTCAATTCCTCTTTGCTTTCCTAGGAAATGTGCCTTCGTTCTCTGCAGGGATTATGTACCAGGTGCCTCAGAGTGTCATTTATTCGCCCAGTCCAGGGGTCTTGCTCGGCATAGGACAAAACGGGCAACCGGTGCAAATATCTCAAGACGGAGGTAGGTTTTCTTTCGCGCTGCCGCAGAGGAACGCGAGTCGCGGGGGTTTACGCAATGTCGCGCGCGGTATACGCATTTCGACATGCCCTTACGCGCGAGAGGCGAGGGTACTCGGGCACGATTCGCGAGAGGAATATCGGTTCTTATGTATGTCGGAGACTACGGCGGACTCGCGGAAATCGCTCTCTGAGCTTCGTCTGAATCACCGGCGTTAACATCGGCTGACAATTGCCTACCGGACGCGCGAGATTATGACTAATAAATTAACATAACGAGAGCTGCTCGTTGCAGCCGATGGCATGAAAATAAATAATGCGTTTCGCGCGCGCGCGCATTTATCATCGAGACGATGCAGGAATAATAAAGGGGTGGAAACGCGAGCGCGAGCGCGAGAGATGGATGGCAACGGTAAATGACGAATCAAGGAATGTGGTTAAACGGTCCGACCTTTTTGCCAAACACCAATTTCATCGTATACTTACGGTTTTTCGTTGTAATTAATCATTTTTAATTTCATAGTGATGCACTTTAACTTTTCGCGAAATCGCCCCATGTGTAACACTTCCCATCAGACGTTGCAGTAGAGCCAAGCCTCGGTCGATTTATGACCAAGAATTTGTCATTCAATACTGAGCCATTGTTGGCAAATAATCGGATTCTTTACTTCTACGAGTATTACAATACGGCGTGCGGTGATGGGCCATTCCAGGTCTTTGCCCTTTTTACGTAAAATTAATCTATGTATTACCTAATACTCCTAATTTGTTCGTGAGTCATTATTATTTTCCATTTTTGGGCCCAATTTATCATCCGATTATATAATCCAACGCTGGGTTAGACCCAGTGTATTGATTGCCAATACTGAGTCAATATTGAAAATCTGGTTAGGTATTATCGCCAATAATGACCCAATCGTAAAATTATTTGCGATTGCATCGAGGTTTCAATTTCCAAGTTTATTGCAATTACGCGTACGTGGAAACTGTATTAATCAGAAGTAAAGTAATTTAAAGAAGAGGGATATCGTATAAATGGTATCGTCAGTTTTATCGATCACTTTGATTTTACGCGATGCGCGAGTAAAGAACGAGCAGTTTTTCCAAAGACATGTTCGTGGACGGATCGAAAGTGGGAAAAAACAATCGCGGGGCCGCAAAGAAGGAAAGATCGAGCAGGAAATGTAGCGTCGTTGCTTCTTTCTCCCCGTGACGGTGCGTCTGATTTGATTTTCCTTTGCGGCTTCCTTATAGGTACAGTAGCACCGGTAGCGAACTCGTCGCAATCGAACCAGCCGTTCATCACGATACCTCTGAGCGTCGCGATGAGCGCGGCGGGATTGTCCTTACCGGTGACCTCCAGGATGACCTCCAGGTCGCCGACGACGACGTTGACGACGACGACGGCGGCGGCAGCGGCGGCGATGTCCAGCTGCGGCGACTTGCCTTCCGACCTGAGCAAAGATCGGAAATGACGGCGAAATTTTGCGACGAGCGGAGTCTCCGACGACGACGACGAAAGTGGCAGTTAAGCCTCCGCTTTCTCGCTCGCCACGGACGGAAATTCGTCGTGCGAATTTGTCGGACGAGTCGCGGAAGCGGATTCTCGCGCGGATATCTCCGGACTTGTGATACTTCCATGTCCGGGATAACAGCGGGGCGAGTGATCCAGGTTTTTTTTCGAGCGGATTATACGAGCGACTATGACCCCATCGTAATGTGGGATTCTTCGCCCCCCTTCGTGCTCTCGTTCTCGGGAATGAATGTTTACGTACTTTTGTACGAGATAAACTAGACGAACCTAGGACCTGCTAGTAATCATTCACTTTTCGGTTGATAGAGAACATAGACATGAACGTGAAATTAAATTAATAATGGAACGAGAATACGGTTTCTAAAGATGGGGCGATCGAACAATAAACTTCTTATCCTAAACAAATATCCTATTTACGGAATACGATGATTGTAGATTGATCAAAGATTTTTATCTGAATGATGAACTGGATATCTTAAAGTATAAGCCATTGCGTGATAAACTCGTCAATTGTGACTGTTCGATATTTTTAAACGTTAGTAAAACTTTAATAATAATAATACTCTAAAACACTGTTTTGCCTAGAAAATAAAAAACGACCGAGATTTCACCTTTTCTTGATTCATATTATTTCAGATCTTATTTCGTAAACTTTTAAATTTTATTCTTTGAGATTTCTGCAGGGTTTTTTACACGATGTTCTACCTGTTGTACTTTCCTAAATATATACGGATAATCTTGTTTAATTAATTATTAAAAAAACAAGATTAAAAATATACATCCTTCTAAAAATCTGCATAACTTCAGCGTTAGATGCCCGAGTCGCATATATATCTGGCGAGTATCCAGATACGTATAGCAAATGGACAGTTCGGTCAATACGCGTATTCGGATATTCTCGTCGATAGTACCGCGGAATAGACTTGAGAACTTCTCTCCTCGTGTGCGATATATATACATATAAAAAGATACATTACATATATCGATGATATTCCGTCACCCTCGTGTGCTTACTATCGTAATATGCCTAATCTGAATCGTATTATAAATACTCGAATAAATCGGAACAAAAAATAAACTCTAGACGGACCTCAGTAGCGTATTCCGAGAATACTCACTGCCAATTATGAGACTGACATCGCATACGAATGCAATACGTATCCCGTTTAGGCAGTCGCGTGGAGCGTTTGATTTTGATTATATCGAACGATCATTTTGTCGAATTATTTCAAATTATTTTTATGAGAGTTGATTTATTCACGCATCCGATTCGATTTTATTAAAAAAGCGTGGCACATGATTATCAAAAATAAATTACACATGATCAGATTTTTATACCACGTTTTTTAATGCTCTTTATAATAAATAAATAAATAGAAACAGATGATGCTTCTTCGATACTTCATTGTGGGTGTCTCTATGAACTTCTGCATTCTGAAAATAAATTCACTTTGTAATTATCGCGGCATTGTTACTTATCAGTATAATATAATAATTAATAATCTGAAATACCAAAATACTAATTATTTATCGTTGCAAAACTTGAAAAATCGTACATCCTCAATCGTACATTCACATCTTGCAATGAGCAGAGGGAACTACCGACGTGGAGAAGCCAGCAGTTCTTCTTTAATTTGTAATCCTTGAATTATCGACTTGGACATCAGTTTCGCCCACGTATTGCACACCGTTGACGATGCGCATCAGCTTTTTTTGCGACTGTTGAAGCGTTAAACTCAAGCGAGAGTGTATACCGAAGTATATTTGAGTAAAAATATAGCTCACGCTAGAATTTCTTTTAGATCCAGTGTATTGTATTGTTCATTCTCACATAGGAAATATTCTCCGATATTATATTAGGCGTTCAAAAATTAATTTTAAAGAAATATATTTATAATTGCCGATAGAACTAGCCTAAAGAGATCAGCGTTTCCGAAACGTTCTATATACTCTTGATAAAACTTTTCGGATAATTTGCATTCTCCGTTTACTCATAGGAAAAGTTCGATGCATTAAAAAACAAAGTTCTCCAAAGCGAGTATGTTATGTATATTTTTTGACGTGAATATTCGCGCGTATGAACTTTTAACTGCGTGTATAAACTTTCTTATTAATAGACATCAACGTTTCTCATTCTGATAGACGAATATCACCCGCGTGTCGCGACTTTTACGTAGAAACGATAAACTTCGTCGTTGTATCGCGATATTTTGCCAACGGCGCAGGTGCGCGACGCGGTGCGGTAAAAAGGAGCACGCGTACGAGATAAACAACATTTATGAAATAATGGACGACGACTTTCCCCCGAGTTTTTATCGGGCCACCGTTCGAACGATATCATCTCGCCAAAATGTATGTTAACGATGTTATCGAGGATATTGCGGATCCGAGTATTCTGTCAATTTACCGCCATTACATATATGTATATGTATAAACCCTGTTGTCTATAGATTTACAAAATATGCGTGCGATTTGCACCAATATTTTTATAAATATTGGTACTCTTAAATTAGCGTTAAAAATGCGATAAGAAGTGTCTAACTAAGAAGAATCTTACAAAATTGATATTGCGTGCACACAAAAGCGAAAAAATTATGAAATTATTTTTATTTTATTGTAACTAATCGTATATTGGATCGTAGATATCAGCTTTCATTTCGTTTATCCAATTTACAAATATGATTAGTCCATTCTTGCGCGCATCTCCATTCGATCGACTTCATCTTGATGTTTCCACATCAAAAGCCCGTAATTCGTAATACCGTGCCGCTATTATTAGCTTAATTTTTATTTGGAATCGACTAGGACTCGACGATTCGAGCACTTGTGCAGAGATAAAGCTGTTAATGACAAAATCACACCCCGAAATAGTGAATGTAAACGTATATCTTCCATTTAGCGTTTTAGCCTGTTGTACGGTATAGGCATGGAAGGAATTATTTAATTATATTGTAAATGACAGAATCTATTTAACATATTTTATCATGATATGTTAAAAGTGTGCGAAAAACATGGAATTCTCGGCGAATCCATTGACGACGATTCGATTCATCTTCGGATCGGAAGCAAATCTTTACGAAGACAGTTACATATCTCGTAAACGTCATAAGCGACACTCAAATCAATGAGATTTGAACAGCGATTAATCCGATTTGCAAAGATGAAAAACGACATGTGCGGTTTGTTGTTATGAAATATTGCAATTCATGGATCTGTATAAAATATAGCACGACGAAAACTCGAGATACTAAACGCAAATAAATGTAGTGCGAGGATCACCTGTGATCAGAATGCTGTAAACGGCGATCATTATGTTGTAAGTGCTCCATATATGTAGTTACAAATCGTGAACTTTGACAGGAGATTTGTTGCGATTAGCGGATGTATACTAAAATGTGCAATATTGAGAACTTCCAAGTTGGAGGGCAATTGTTATTGTTTTAGTAGATTTTAACGTAACTCATTATGCGTTGTACGAACAGACACGTATGGCAGTGTGGATAAAACAAAACGAAGTATTGAAGTACGATATTGTTGAGGGAAATTTGAATCTTTTTAAGTGAAAAGATGAGAGACAGTTTAAATAATAATAATTATTGTACAATATATTATTACCGCCTAAAATTGATAATAATTATCATTTAAACTGCATTTATCTCTTTTATTAATTCAGTAACGATAAATCGTAAACTTTTTGAGAAAAGCCTGTACTTAAGTTCCTCCTTGCGATACGCGGACTGTAAGATAATGAAAGACTTTTACTTTATTTACGCTACTCGCTTATCCATTTATAATGGATATTTCGCGCCCGCAGTTTTACGTGTGCGCTTTAAACGTGTTTGATTCTCTCTTGTTTTAATTAATATGCCGTAAGTTGTACGAAACGTTTGCCTCATTTAATCGAAAACGCTTGCGTTGAAATCTGTAATTTTGCAATGATGTAAGTTAAGCCTTCGCGATTTAGCTTATTTTTTCGATTAATCGAAGATAAGAAAAGAGCTCCATAAGAAATTCTCTGAGACAGAAAAAAAGCTTCGTTATTCAATGTTTGGCGAATTGCTGAAATTGTCGTTTAACGGTGTCTGCGACTTGATCGAACGACATGTTATATATGATCGTGAGTCTAAATCAGCTTTTTCGGGACACCATATACAAAAGATGTACGAATTGCGAACGCGAGCGAAGAATCCCATAGGAGACGAGCAATAACGTGTATATTACGTTTTACTTTACCTATTTTATATATAAATATTATATATATGGGGCATTCCATGCCAAATCGACTAGGGTCAAACGTCAAACTGGTCGATTTGGCATGGAATGCCCCATATATAGATAGAGATATATATATGTATACACTATAACTTTTTTATTACTTCTGTACTGAAATACTGCAGCGTGAAGAGTGTTTGTAACAGGATGCCGTAACGAATGAAAAGAAAAAAACGTATAAACTCCACGTGTCACCGTTTTCTTTCTCTCTCTTTACACTAATTCTAGATAATAATCGTGTCAATTATGTGCTGTTATTCCCGGAAACGGTCATCTCATTTTTTGTACAAATAGTCACCTGGGGTGATTTTTACATCCCAATTAAGAATCATTGTTATTATTGTAATTACATATGGCATATTTTTCATTAATTTATAATTTAAATTTTATAACTTATTATATATATATATTTACTCAATATTTTCTGAAAAAAGTAAGAAGTTAAAAAGTATTTAAAAAACGGAAGCATATTAAAATTACTGATGCGACGTGAGCTTTTATTTTTTCGACACTTGGATGTGAAATAAATCACCCCGTTCCCGGGTTAAAGTTTCTGCGAAGTGAAGAAGAAGAAAGCAAACAAACAAATATACAAATTATTAGATTCAATATTTGAGATCTTGGCCAACTGCTTTGTTTTTCTACAGATCGAAGAAAAAAATGTTTAAAATTAAAAACAGAGTTTCAGCTGTTAAAAAATTATGGTACAACTCCATTTTGAAAAGTGAGAAAGTTATATTAGTTTTTTTTAAACAATTAGTTATTAAAATAAATATTCGATCTTTGAAATCATCTTATTAAAATTGAATTTAACTCGTTGAGTTTTTGATGATAACACCGATCAACCTTGTTCAATAAAATAAGCATAAAGATTGCTGAACATCTCGCAGAATATTATACTGCGGGAAAATAATTCAATTGTTTAATTCTCAATCTTATATCAAAATTATCTGTTAAAATTACTCGATTAATATTCGATCTTTGAAATCGTCTGTTTATTAAGATTGAATTTAACTAGTTAAGCTTCGAAAGATCTGCGTTTTGAGAGATATCTCGCGTTCGAAGAGATTATATCGCATTTATCGCTATCTGATATCTTTGATATCGCGGCGATATGACGTGTTCAGGACAAGCAACTCAAGAACCGTCAATTACTCTCCACGACGAGCTACAATTTGTTAATGGAACATGTCCCGAATATCGTCGCATCGTCGCATTTCCATTTTTTCATCGACGAACGGCCCGCCTCGATCGATGGTCCGGGCGGATTCCAAAAATTGCTCCCCTTGCCCTTTGCATTACCCATTTGTACCGCGGAAAGTCGCGTGCGGTGATTGGCCAGCCTGGGTCGCGAACGCAGTAATGTGCCGTCATGGCGACGCTGCCGCCGCGGAAAAATCCGACTCCCACAAAAATTTCGAAGCAGCACTTGACGCCGTTGCAAACGCTTCTGCAGCTGGGCTTCCCGAAACACCGGGCGTACGTATATGGCCCCCGCGAGAACGCGCGGGCTCGTGTTTACGTGTACCGCACACGTGGCGCGTCGTCCCGCGTAAACTCGCGTCGCCTGCGGCCAGTGCGGCCTGCCCCACTGTAAACAAACAGCTGTCAAACGTGGCCTTGGCCAGTGCTATTTCGCGCGACTTAATTCTCCGATCGAGTCAATTTTGTCCCAAAATTCACGCTTAGACGAGACAGATTACACGTAAACAAGTAGATCTTTGCGTTACCCGAAGTTGTTGCCGTTGCTGAGATATTAGGCAGTTCCGATGCTGACGGATGCTTATTTGACGTATATTTTTTAGGAAAATGTTACAATGATTTATATTTTTGTATTCAGCGTCGTTTATGAAATCATGTATTTTCAGGGAAAAGGCGTTAGCGGCAACGGGACACCGCGGCGTGCAATTAGCGTCAGACTGGTTGCTGGCTCACGTAAGAGATTCAACTCTGGACTCTGATACGCAACGGCAGTATGTTCTGTACGCTTGTCCGACCGGGCCGTTAGCCGAGCAGCTCGAGCTGTTTTGGTCGGAGAGTAAAGACCTAGGATGGAATGGTGCTCACAACTTTATACCGCATATTACCCTCGTCTCCTTCTTTAACGTAAGATATCTAATTTATTGCATATTTGGTAATATATAAAATATTTGTGTCTTGGACGACTTAAAATTTACGAATTATGCATTGTCAAACATTTTTGTAGGCTCCCGATGAGTTCACAAAAGAATTAGCGAACGCTCTTGAGAGTGTGGTTCATCAGGATGGATTACACGAACATATCGAGCTGGAGACATACGTGTCGCCTAATTTCATGGGCCTCTTCGTCAAGGACGTGAATGCGGAGTGGCTGAAGAACGTTGCTCTTCGCTACGTCAATAAAATTGCCGATCTAGGTATCACTGCCGAACCGCAAGTAAAGTCTCTGCACCTTACGCTGGCTTACCAATTCCCCGGCAATATGTTTCCACCGCTCCGCTCGATGGTCGAGAAGCTAGGACCAAACACCCCGGCCAATTGGGAACTCAGATTATACTCGAGAGACTCGAGATTGCAGAATTTGCACGTACACAAAGTGACGCACGCTCACGTGCCACGGGAACACGACGAGTTAGAGTTAAGAGTAGGCGATTACATTTACGTTCCAGAAGGAGCGTGTAACGCGTCCACGGACGGTTGGGTGGAAGGTATCTCTTGGTTGACCGGTATATCGGGTCATTTGCCGTTGAACCATACCAAGAGGACTGCGGAATCGGACTCGTGGACGTTGCATGCCACTGTGCCGATCACCGACATTAAATGCGAAAGCGCGGAAGAGGAGGAGATACCGAAGATCAGGAGACCACCGCCAGTTTTGTCTCCAAGCGAGTCCACCGACGCACCCGATGGGATTCCCACCGCGGAGGAGCCGGTAATTATTTTTGGAAAGAATATATCTCGCAGAAACACCCCACAGGCAGATTTGTGTAATCTGTTGCGCTTTCGAGCAGATGGCAGCGTCGGAAGCGCCCGAGACCCCGTCTAGAGAGATCTTCATATGCCGACACGGCGAGAGGGTGGACTTCACCTTCGGCGCGTGGATCCCGTATTGCTTCGAGTCGAACGGTTGTTACGTGCGCCGTGACTTGAACATGCCCAAAGAAGTACCATCCAGGAATATCCAGGACTTCCAAAACGATAGCCCGCTGACGACTGTAGGCGAGATGCAGGCGAGTTTGGTAGGCGAAGCCATGAAATCGTCTAGTATTAAGATAGACGTAGCCTTCACGTCACCGTCGTTACGTTGCGTTCAAACGCTAGCCCATATCCTAAAGGGACTCGAGTCCGATATTCCGATCAAAGTAGAGCCAGGCCTGATAGAGTGGTTGGCATGGTATCCGAACGGCATACCCGTTTGGATGACCTCCGAAGAGTTGATAAAGGCGGGTTTTAACGTCGACACCGATTACGATCCGATCGTGAAGGCTAAAGAACTCCCGCTGAAAGAGAACGCGGCACAGTATTACGAACGCAGTTACGAGCTGATCAAGAAGATCATAGAAAGCACAGTTGGTAATATTTTGATAGTAGCGCATGCCGCTTCCTTGGCTGCGTGCACCAGACAGTTGACCGGTGGTAGAATACCCCCGGCGGCTGAAGTCACTAGATTAGTTCAAAGAGTACCTTATCTGGCGTGCTTGACGGCGCGTCAAGATATTGACGGCTGGCAGCTCCATCCTCCTCCCTTCCCACCGATCACCCATACCAGTAATAGCAGATTCGATTGGAAAGTTTTAATGTAATAACGTTAATGAGCACGAGCTTTTGTTGAGGAAGGCACTTTACAAAGCCTATATAAATATAAAAGACTGTTATAATACAATGAATTTTTATGCAGGGCTTTATCTAATATCGATGATATTTGAAACGATATCCAACGAATTAAGATAAAAGTTTTTTTTTCGGAAAGGATGTATTGGTATACGATAATATTGATCAATACGATAAAACCTAACCGATTGCACGACACAATTGAACAATATTTGCTTCCTCGGATTATGATTAATACGGGTATTGAGGTATAGTTTATTTTTTAATTACGGATATAGAACAAATACTAGCCAATATGTTGTTATTGATATCGTGCTGTACCAATCTGGTGAAATATGTAATATATAAGGGGCATACTAGTCTTGATTGGACGCATTTTCTTGCCGAGTTCTTGGACGAAGCATTGAACAAAGAATTTAAAAAAATATGATATTTATATAGTATTTTAAAGTAATATACTATTTTCTGATTTTAGTATTCATATCTCTGTCACATATACACACACACTATTTTTTCTCTTTAACATACTATGAAATTATATATCAAAGTAGAAGTGTACAGGGAAATCAATGAGGTGCTCTTACGCACATTATTCATGGTCTCTGTAGAAAAATGTTCCATGCGAGTTTCACCATTCCTTGGGAAATTTAGGCTTATGACGTGTGTCAATTAAGTGTGACGTTGAATCTAACTTAATGATATCTACGTTGCATCGTAATAAAGTGATGCACAGAATGAGGATATATTTATAGTATCGTTATCGATGTTACCTTTTACAGAAAGAATAACGTTTATATGTATATATTTAGGTATACAACATCGTTTCAGAAATGTGTCTAATATTGTTCCGCTTTTAAAATAGATTGAACATTTGTTTGTCTAATCGTGGGTAAGAAACGTAAGACATATTTTTACGTATATGTATATACATATATATATATGTATGTATATATGTATAAAATTCGTGTAGACAGTATTTTATTAAATATATATTCCTAATTGTATTTAATGTTCTTCTCTCCTTATGAGCGTGCACGTGCACCGCGGTACAAATTTATATTGAAATATATATATATATCTGTATCATATACAATTTCTGATGATGTACAAAAGCATTATACTATATACAAAACGAGTTATCAAAATATAAGAAGAGTTAAAAGACAACGTTTGTTCTTCTTACAATTGTTCCATTATTTGGCTAAACGTGGCCGCCTTCTTTCAATTTGACTATCAGGGTGTCCACGTCCGGTAATATAGCACCGGCCTGCCTAACTGGCGGATCTTCTACCGAGAGTATCTCGATTCTCGGTGCCGTATCTACTCCAAGATCCTTCGGAGTAATCTTCTTAATTGGTTTCTTCTTGGCCTTCATAATATTCGGCAAAGTCGCGTAACGCGGTTCATTTAGGCGAAGATCGGCGCTCAGGACCGCAGGGATTTTCATCTTGACGACTTCTAATCCACCGTCAATCTCGCGCGTAATAGTCAATTCGCCGTTATTGTTTTCGATCTGGATAAAAGAGAAGATTGAAATAATCGTGTGCAATGTAACAAAATCAAGTTTTGTCTTCTTACCTTGCTGCAGAAAGTGCCGGACGGCCAATCCAGGACGCCAGCGGTCATTTGTGCGGTTTGATTGTTATCATCGTCTATGGCCTGTTTCCCAAGTATCACCAAATCCACTTTCTCATCCTGTGCCAGTTTGGCCAGTATCTTGGAGACGTGAATGGGCTGCAACGTCTGATATTCGGGACCAGATACTTCTACGTGAATCCCACGATCCGCACCCATAGCGAGCGCAGTCCTGATTGTGTCCTGCGACTGCGTCGGTCCACAGCTGACCGCTATTATTTCCTGAGCTATTTTCTTCTCCTTCATTCTGACTGCTTCTTCGATAGCTATCTCATCGAAAGGGTTCATCGAATGTTTAATCCCATCTGTAACTACCCCGGACTTATCCGGCTTGACACGAATCTGTAAGAACGTGTAGAAATACGTTTTTAACTTGTTTTTAACTTGTCGATGTTGCAAGCCAGTACTTTCAGAATCTTAGTTTATTAATAGAGATGTGATTGTTGTACTTTTTAACATATTGTTAGAGAAAAAATATTGGACTTCGTAATAACGTTCTAATTTTTCTTAACAAGTAGAGATTACGTTGTTTTTCTTTACCTTCACTGCATAATCGATTACTCTCTTTACACCTACGAGCACACGCGCCATTTTTGCACAACGAAAAAATGCTATGCTAATGCTAATACTATGCAACTATTTCCGTTTAATTCCTTTTAATTAAGGCTAATAATAAATTGATAACAGTCCTTCAAAGGTGGCTCAAAGTCTAAAGTCTAAACTGTGTATTTCACTAGAAACATTGTGACCAACTTGGCTAACGAAAAAACATAATCTTTCTCTGTACACTAGGAATCACCGAAGAGAGATGCCTGAGAATGGACACGCCCGCGTTTTGCGAAACCCGTTTGTTGGCATCTTTATATGCACAAAAAATATGTACGTTAAATTATGTAACCATGTTTACAAGTATTTCTAGCACGCCACGTCCACAGTCTTCGGTTCTGTTCCACAGCGCACTGAAATAATTTTCTAATGTCCATTATCAATGTAGATTAATTTTAATCTCGGTTTAATTTAGTTTTAAAAATTAGAAAAAAATAAATTAAACCAAGATTAAAATTAGCTGCGTTAAGATGCTGGGAACGGGCACCTAGAGTGATTTATTTTACACACCCAGCATTGAAAAAATAAAGCTCACGCTATAATAATTTTATAATGTACTTTTTTGTTTAAAAAATTTTTTTTATTTCTCCTCATTTTTTTCAGAAAATGTTGAGCAAATCTACATATTGTTCTTAAATACTAATAAATTATAGAACAATAAAAAATATGCAATATGTAATTAATAACACTTAATTAGGGTGTAAAAGTTAGGTAATTATTTATGCAAAAAATATCAGGCGCCAGTTTTCAGGGGTTAATAGAAATGGATATAAGAGAAACTTTAAAATGTACGATATAAGATTTTTTTTTAAGTATTCACTAGAAATTAACAATTGCGCGTAAATTTCTCAATTAAAGAGAAAGTCGCTTCGTGAAACAGCGAAATCGATTACAGATCAATTATTACTGCGATATCGTTACAAATAATCAGGTGGATTCATTAAATTGTTAACTGTCCACCGGAAAGGACCATGTTAAGCGTAAGACAATGCGAGGGATAAATATATCAAAATATTTATTATCGTCATTAGATTACAGAGCAGAATAGGGAGAGTGAGACTAGCACTTTGTCAAAAAAATGTATTATCGAGTAAACACAATACATCGAGATAGTAAAATATTTACAATAAATTAGATCGGCATTCAAGGTTTGGGATGCCCACGTGCCTTTGCTTCTTTAAACATCGCTACGAGAGAGTCCATAGTCTCCTCTCCAGTCGGGATAATCTGATTAGGCGGTAACAGAAAACCGTAACGACCTTTATCGCGCAACTCGTAGGTGTAGGCGATAGGTTTACGAAGAACGCCTTTGACATAATCCACAGAACTTCCGGTAGCTATGTCTGAAAGTGATTCGATAAGAACGTTAATATAGAAAGATCACGTTTTTTTTACGTAATTACGATTACTTTAATCTTGGGAATGCGATAATTCAATTTCAATTATAGCAGATTATATTTCGATCTAAAGAAATAGAAACAAAAAGAGATCTTTAAATCAGATAAATCGTTTTAGATAGATTACAAAATACTTAAGTTGATAAAAAAGATAGAGAAGTAAAATGAATTAAAATTTTTTCGCTTACAGATTGTCTCAGCAATATTTCCGGTTACGTATGAAGTTCCGTATCTCTTTCTGAGAGCTGTAATCGATTTCGTGCCGATGGCGTACTGGAAATATAAAGATTATATATAAATTATTAATGTTACAGGTCGCGACGTTAACAACGAGATAACAAAAACTCTCAAATTCGAAAAATCAAATTGACACACAATTAATCCGATAATAGAGTAATAATATGAAGAAAATAATTATACAAAAAAAATGCTTATTTATTAATTTATTTAAGATTTTCTATGTTGCTTTAGAATGTTAAAGCTTTTTACCAATTCCTCATAGTTTTCAAGATGAGCCCTCGTGTGACCATACGGGAACATCAACATTTGCGAATAACTGTGAAACGATATGTACGCGTAGAATTTATCGGAGATGGACTTGATGTAATCGGATGCGCTCTTCGTCTCTATGTCGGAGAATGGCGCACTTCCGGCATAAGTCTCGGAGCACGGGTTGCTGCTAGCACCTCCAGCTGAAAACGTCAAATTACAATAACGTTAATAAATATTTAGAGAGAGAAAGAGAGAAAACGGTGTTTACTAAAATTCCGGGTACTTACTGTTCCATCTGTAGCCCCAGTTCCTGTTCGGATCGCTACCTCTGCAGTAACCGTACGGCTTACGCGTCTTTCTCCACAATCGGTTCTGGAAATGACCGAAAAAAAATGTATACAGATAAAACTGATTTATAAATTAATGGCTCGCGTTCCGTATAGCACGTTATGAAACGGAGCTTACCGTAGTATGCGTGTACGCGTATCCGTCGGGATTGAACGAGGGGAAGATGTACCAATCGTGGCTCTCGGCTAGAGCTCTGACGTCCGGCTCGTTGCTGGTCAGCAATTGATGCAGGATGTACATGACGGTCGCCGGCGAGATCCATTCCCTGGCGTGAATGCCACCCTCGATGAAGATTCCAGGACTGTTGGCTTTAAAGGAGACCTTGACGCCTTTGATCTGGCGGCCCTCGTACGTTTTGCCGGCCACGACGGTCTGTACCTTGTCGGGGTATTGTTTGGCCAGGTCGTCCAGGTTCTTGTAGATCTCCTCGAGAGTGTGATAACTGGTGAAATCGAACAATTTTGATCGGATCTGATCGATTGATTGGATCTGAGGAGTCGTTTCGTCAATCAACTCTTGGACGTCGTTGATATGAACTTGATAGGGGATGCCGATCTGAGCCATCTTCTCATAGAATTCGGGCAACTTGTGCGGAGCGACCATCAGGTCCACTTGTTTGTTCACGACACTCGGTGAATCCCAGAAGGAGAACTGTAAGGAATAATTCAATCTCGCGCATTAGAGTCGAAGTTTAATTTTGAAATTAACTTTGTATTTCTTGCGAATTATTTGCTGAATAATTTTATAAATTGGAAGATTCTTCAAAATTGTAAAATTTCTAAAATTTTTTGTAAGTTTCGTGAAACTGATTTTGCGTGAGTTTCAAGTAATGAAGCTAGCTTAATGTATCTTAATCGATCAAGAGCAGAACTCTATGTATATAGATATTTTAGATTCGTACTCGTATTTGCAAAGCGTATCGGTTAACTTAAAAGGAATTTACTCACTCCGTCATAAACGTTTTCCAATTCCCGTAGATTTTCGAGTTGCGTTTCTGTGGTCGGAATCAACCTGAAGACCTTGTAATTGTTGTAAAGAGCCTTCTGGGTAGCCCCACTGACCAGGCCCACGATCGCGCACAACACTATTATCTTCCACATTGTGGCTCTGTATAAAACCAAACATTTTCGAATAATTTTAATACATGAATTTTAATATACAATTTTCGATTACATAACATGACTATCACGAAAATTTTTTTTAGAGTTACTGTTAGATGACACAAATAATTTTTAGAAAAGTGATAGTCGAAATTATCATTGACCGAATGCTCAGTTCAGGAATCGTTCTCTCGAAGACATCAGCGCTTACCCGTTGTGAGCCAGGAACACTTGTGATTATGATTGTGGCTGCTGTTTCGTCCATTGTATTTAAACACTGGATGCACACGGCACCAACAATAGACACATATCCAGAACATTTCATTAAGAAAAATCATGCTGATCGATCAATCAAGTGAAGATTATGTTGGGTTTTACCGTTTATCAGACATGTGCTTGGCGCGGGACATTGTCTTTTGATTAGCTTGAAAAGAATCACGTTATCACGATTGATTTTGTATGGCGTCTCAATAGGTGTCGAGACGGCGTGTCACAATTAGTCGTCTAGCAGCTTTATCGGACGTTTAAATTGGATGTGTGTGTGTGTGTGTGTGTGTATGTCTATATATATGTACCCAAAGGTACTTTTTTTATAATCTAGAAATGGATCTGGATTTTTGCGTATTTATATATATCGTAACCAAGTTTCAGTAAATAATAACATGTATTTTAAATACATGATAAAAATATTTATTATTACATAGATATATATTCATATATCGTGTTGATCGAAATTAATATAGAAAAAGTTAACTTGTTCATGTTTAAAATGTTTTGTTGGTATATTGCGAATTATTTAATTTCAAGAAGAGTAACATCGATTTAAAAAAAATATTGATTTCATGTGATTCCACAAGTATAAGGAAAATAATTTATATATTATATATAAAAGAAAAAGAGTGAAAGTCGTTTTCAATGTTAATCTGATTGTGTACAGTGCAGTAAAATGATTGCAATATGCGTGAAATCAGGTGACAGATGCATGAAATTGATATACGAAATAATCGCTAAATCAATTCTTATTTGCGCGACTTTGTAAAAAGAACATGATTTTATTTCCCGATAAACAATTTTACTCTGTATTCTCTTCTAGGAATAATATACCTTCTCTCGATAAATAAATCATCGGCGCGAATAAAGCCACATTAAATTTACATTCACTTCCTTTGTGAATGTAAATTCAATGTGACTCTCGCGTGCTTCGCATCTTTTCTAATGTTTTTACACAGTTATCGTACGTATATTTGTATTCTTATCAGATATATACTATCATTTCTCCATTGTAATTCTTCTTCATCGATTAGTTATTGCGTGATCGATATCATTTTCAATTGCGTCGTGGACAGTGTGGACACTCAACGAAGGATGATCTCTGGATAAAAAAGTAATTGAAGCCCGATAAGACATTCTTGTCACCTAATTATAGATCGAGATAATGCTCCTTTTATCTGGATATCGCAAGATTGGCGCATATTTTGTCTCACTTCACGTGAGCGATGCAAGATCACATGATCGAATCTTTTTCGCGCGCGATTTATTGACTTAATCCCCTTTTATTCGTCGATTCTCTTTGTAAACAAGTAACACGCGATTGTCATCTTATAAACGTAAATCAGTGATTGCGATCACTCGCTTGCGAAAAATAAATAAGTAAAAGAGAAGGGTTTCATGTTCAACCCCTCGAGAAATCTACTCATTTCAGAAAAGAAACTTCTATGGCAGGTTTGTGGAAAATATCAGTTTGTATTTTTACCTTTTTATTCGATGGATGCCGCTCGCATTAGTTTCCTGGGTTGCGCTTCGCGGAATGTGCTCTCCGACGACTCTTTCGGCTCTTATATACGCACCGTTCTTTTTTCCAGCATCATAGTACGCGTGGAGTAACGGGATATGGGTGTTTAATTTGCATATGCAAAATGAGTTATTTGGGAACCGCCAGCACGTGGTACAGGGTGTCCTAGATTCATCGTTCGCCTTGATAACATGCGGGCCCTTATCAGACTGCGAATACCGTGCATACTTAACTTAAGAAGTAGCAGAAACTTATGAGATCAAGGGCCGGACAGTCCGATCTAGTTTCTCACGGCTCGAAATAATCCGTACTCCTCACGTTTGTTGCGAGATCTTTATTAACAATGCTTTACAAGATCCTATTCGTGTCGCATACACGAATGTAGTTCGTCATAACTAATGAATTTACATGTTTATCCATATCGTTCCGACCTATCATTATATACATAACATTCTTTGTTTAAATCATCTCTAGAATCACGGTTCGGAAAAAGAGAGTCTTGCAAATTGTCAACGCTGCATTCTCTGAGAAGTATTATCACGCGCGCGCGATACGACATACTCAATGTACTAGCTTAATCTACGTCCTCGAAATTACGTTTGGAAAAACTGCGGTCGTAGAAAACGTACACAGCATTCGCAAGTGACTCGTCATTCCGTTTGCAACATTCTTCTCCCAGCACATATCTCTCTCTCATACAGTATAAACTTACGAACTTAATATTTATCGCTCCGAGGTATCTGCGTGATCAAGTAAATCTGTTTAGTTGATCAATTAGGAAATCAATAATAATAAAATACTTTACATAAAAAAGTACATTATTTATAATATAATATTATATATTAGATATATATTAATATTATATAGTATTAAATATATTTCTTTAATAATTACCTATCCTTCGTTAACATTCATAAGTTTAAAATCGCCGTTTTCCAATCTCTGCAATAAATTTAATCTGCAGTGGAATAAAAAAGACAAATATTATGCCATCGATATTGATTTCTTTTTTCCACGTCGTAATATATTATGCGTACAAAAATAAATACAATGTTATCGAAATATAATTAAAGTGGATACAGATACCTCAGATGCGTGAGATCTGTACCAAAAGTTTTCTCCGTGAAGAAACAATTTTGATCCGTATAAATTTAATCCGCTCATAGAAAATGTAATTAAAAAGCCGATTAATTGGCTAACCATAGATTTTTACTGTACAAAATATTTTTCTCAGGCGATAGAGGATAGAGTTCTTTCTTCGCTTAGTTCTCTCTGTAGTCATTCGGAACAACCGGCGTATATATAGACGCAAAATTATAATGTATATACTACACTGCGCATCTTATGTACGCGTATACTAACAGATGTAATTGTCTAGCAGCTAAATCAAAATTTCATGTTACATCACAGTCTGCAATTTGTTACGTGTGTCATACAGTCGATTGGAAGTAGATACCCGCTTTTCCTAGACCACCTTCTAAGATATATTCATTATAAATATAATTATTTTTCTCTAGAAAATTATTTGATAACATAAAGAAAAACATATGAGATGTATAAAAAATAAAATGGCAAAAATGTTCAATATTTGAAATCTAAAAAAATCTATATCTATTATACAACTAATATATATGATTATCTATAATATTTATATCATTGAGACACGGAAAAAATGATATATTTTTGATATATTTCAGAACGTGGTCCAGAATATATTATTCGACATTCGGAGCTATAATGTAACGAAAAATGCTATCTCAAATTGAAATGCTGATATTGTCTGTAGTATAACCAACGTGAGATGATCAAATACATTCCGTCATACAAAGCCTAATATTACAAATCGCAATCCAGTTATTTGGATGCAATGCTTCATTATAAAACGAATGATAATTCGTTGCTTCAAGAGTTATCAAAACATTCTTTTTTTCATATCAATTTTAAACCCTGTGAACATTTTTTTATTAAAAACATATAGTAGATAATCTGATGTTCTAGCTTGTGCCACAAAGAATATATATTGACGGAAAACAAAATCCTCAATTATCAAATCTGTAGAATTGATTTGATATGTAATGCAATTACGGCACAAGGAAGAGATTATCAATATTAACTTTGGCCAATATGTGTATTGTGTTATCCGTCTAATAACTAGTTGTTTCTCATACGTAGAGAATATTCCTTCAATATTTTTTTGTCTTGACTTTGAATACAGATCTAACTTTCCTGTCAAAGCATCCTTTGCAAAATACGCGGACAGAAAATTCTACTGAGTTTTCTGAAAAAGAAAAAAATATATTCAATATTTTAAGAAAAGAAGAACTCTCTCTGGTGAGTGTATTATCTATAATAAATTACTCACCCAATTGTTTCCTGATCCGCATCGATCGCGTTCTGCTATAAATGAGTGATTTCCATCCCGTGAGGCAGTCTGTGGCCATGAGCGTGACTCATACTAAGTTGCCTCGTCGCCATCCCACCACCACACTGACTGCTCCAATCCGCGGTGGGTACCGGCGTACGATAAAACTTCGACGAGGTCTTATTAAATATCGGCAATAGCTCGTTTGCCTCAGTGGATAATGCCTGAGGATGTAAACTTTCAGTTAGGACATCGCTGATAAATAAAAGCGCAGAACAAAATTATGACACGTAATATATACAACATGTAATATTTCTCATTAGGTGTGTCTTGGAAAAATTTGGATGAATTTTAAGTATTACCTTCAGATAAATAATAGTGTCTGTTCCGTAACCCTCACAGCTGAGCAATACGATGTCGCCGTGCAGATACCTGGCGTACAATCGAGACAATGGCAGACCGTAGCCGTATCCTGCAAGCGGTACCGTATGAGCATCTGATTTGCTCGGCTGTGGAGCGGTGCTGTACATGTATTTAAATAAATGGTCCGTTTGTGAACGAGGAATGCCACCACCTCTATCGGATATCTAAAACAGATGGATAAAATAGTGGTTATTCGCTGCCATCTAATCACGCATCTTAAGAATTGAGCCACTGACGAAACGGCTCATCGTACCTTCACACAAATATCCTCTTTACCGCGCACTAACAAAACCTCCAGCGGCGGATAATTGTCCGATTCACCATGGTGTTCCATCACGGCTCTCATGCTGTTTTTGAAGATCTCGAATAGCATATGGTACAAATGGCTCGGCACATAAATAATCCTAATCTCACTACTACGTTCAAGTTCTAGAAAAACGAACCATGCAACAATTATAATCAAACTTAGCCGCTATTATTCTTTACAATCCTTATTAATATTTCTATCCAATGATAAAAATGTAATTAACGATAGTCATACATAACATAATCGTAATTTTTTATTCACACAACATATATGTATATGTATATGTATATCGAAATAATGGTAACTGTAATGGATGATTGAAACTGCACTTGGTCTACCTCTACAGAAAAATATTTGTCTCAAATTACTTACTAACACTAATATAATCAACTTTGTTCAAACTTGCCGTTATGCTGTTTGACTCTCAATTCCGGACTAGCCAGATAATATTGATCGCACAAAAACCGTGCGTTCTCATAAGCGTCCTTAATGACGTCGATTACGTCACAGGACGGATCTATACATCCAACGTGTCTACTGTGCCCGTTCAATTGCCCACCAAAAAGGAGCGCTGAAACATGATGGAAAGAATCAAGCGTATCAATGAAGCGCAATAATATGTGACTCATACTAAAGCTTACTCGTAAAATGTTCGTTGAACTTACTGTGTTGATTGATCAGCATACGAATGGAAATGCGGGACATGAAAAATCTGTCCAGGAAATACTGAATGCTGTTCTCAGTCTGAATGTCCACATCGTGAGATTCCTTCAGTTCCAAAACTCCCTGCGCCATTGTCTGGACGACATCGGTATGCCTGTTCCGTATCTTTATTAGAGCTTGGCAGAATCTGTAAAAAAATCCGCGAGAAATTTTCGTATAGTAATTTGTGCTATAAAGGATTTTCATGAATATCGCAATCCGTTTAAAATAATGCTTGATCTACAAATGTTTGATCTACTCACGTGTCTAAAGTGGTCTCGTTGACGTCAACTTTTTCGAAATGTATTATTTCCTCGAAAGACGTGGCATACATGTTATTCACAATACCCACACTAGGCATCTTTAGCAAGTTTTCCGGCAGTAAGTGGATCTCCTTCATAATGTTGGCGAGTCGTACGGGCAGTTCCTTCCTCAAGAATATGAAAGACTTCCTCGCACAGGCGTTTAGACCTGAAAAATATACATGATATAATCACAATTGCAAATTTTAATTAGAATATTTCGATATTAGAATATTTTATAAAATAACAGAAAATTTTTCCTTTTTCAGAATTTAATATGAAAGTAAAATTTAGATATACATGTTAATTTGCGAGAAATAAAATTTTAATAATCACGCATTTTATTCGATAGATTTATTTTCTTTTCGCTCAATTACTCTTCCTTTGTTGTCCTTAATGAAATTTTGAGTTACGTGTTGACGTTAAATAATCATGAAGATAATGATGGCTGCAATCGCAGCAGCGGTGCCCGTCAAAACAAGTTTCGTCTTATATCATATTTTTTTGCCTGCCAGACGCCAAAATACATGTTTGTTGTGGAATTGTCTCTCAAAAAAGCGATAGATTATTGTCGTGTTATCGTGACAATATAGAGATCATAAATATTAGGAAAGCAAAGAAACCGCAAGTTTAATGAGAGTTTTCACAAATGTCTCATCTAATATTAAAAAATTAAGAACTGAAGAATTAAGACTCCGTATATAATAATCTATATGTATAATGTTATCATCGTTAAGCTTTTAATTTATATGTTAGACTCTCTTTCGACGCAGTTTAATTATATATTTTTCAATGTTACTGAAGGATGACTCAGGAAAAATTTATGAAACTTTTTGCGGTCGTATAGTACATGCAAACAAGATGTAAAAAACTCAGAAAACTTAATATTTATAATAATTAAATCAATTTTACGTTAAAACCTTTATTTCGGCGTCTTGTGTGTACAAAGAGATTGATGTTCTATAAAACCGTTCTATAAAACATATAAGAAGCTATGTAAAAACGAAGTTCACACAAAAGCTATTTTATAGGTATATTATCTCGTCATCTATAGAATATCGAAAAATCAATACAAATCGAATAACTTCCAGTAATCATACATTGACGTACTTAACGACGTGTCGCTATACCTATTTACCACGCTTTACTTATGCTCTTATAACACGCCTTCGCTAAAGGTGCCGCTCAATTACGAACTATTAGAACAATTAGCAAAATTCTTCATTTTAAGTGTAATTTCTTTTTCTTCTAATTTTAAGTTAAATGTTTCTTTTCTTTATGTAGGCATGTGGCCTGTTTATTACATTTTTACGCATTCTTATATAAAGTTCACGAAATATCCTAACACAAAATAAATTGTTTGCATTTTTAAACACGCGAAAAGTAGCTGTAGGAGATCGTGACGGAAACATCGGTCAATCGTCCATGAAATATTTGGAATCGGCACGCACGAGTGAATATCAATAAATCGATCCCTTATCTTCTCTCGTCGGAGTAAAAATTTAATTTAATTTATATAGACATGCTCGAGACATGTCCTCGGATTGCGTACGACGGTGTGCTCTGAAAATAAACCTCGACTCTCTGGTAAGCGTGCAACGCGAGAAGATTGTTACTTGAGACTGCGAGTCTGAAAAATTGCAACTTTGTCTAAACCCACCGCGGTCACCGCAAATGCTCGAACGTTGTGACTTGTGACGAGTGTCGTGAAATACCTGAATGTAAATGTGCTCCATAATCATTAATAAAACATTTGTTTTTATCGATCGTCAAATAGAATTTTAAATCGTATCCCATGTCTTGGAACTTAAACGAATCCTAGCGAATTGTTCTGAAAAAACCAACATAAAATAAAACACAACAATTATCGGCAACTTGCTTGTTAACGTATTATTTCTGATATACTTGAAAATCAACATTTATTGTTACGTACGAGAGGAGTTCAATAAATTTTGTGAATGGAACAATTGTTCACATAAAAATTTGTGCTCAACGGAGATTAGCGTATTCACCGATTCTCATCTTAGGAGGACGACTGATAACGATTATTTATCACGCGAAATGTAATCAATGGAAAGATAGGAAACATCGAAGAAACAAGTGTACGAATGTCTGTACAATTTTAATCAGTCTTAATTCATAAAGATGTAGGTTGCGTGATCCGCTTGTTCCCATTATATAATTGAATCGAATTAACACGGAAAATACTTTTGTTTTACAGTTAATTTCAAATGGAGGCCATTTAAACGGAGAAAAACACGTGACGTTACAAGTGGTGATAAAAAGTGCGGTTTAAAAGAATTGCGCAATTTTTGCGGGCTTCGTGCGGTTGAGAATGGTTAGGTGTAAAGTACTCGTGGGCATCGAATGAGATTAGGTTTTCATGAATTTTACGACGAGAATTAGCTCTTACGATTCGATTCTACAGAAGCGACCAGCCGAGAAATTGCCAGGAGATTGAATGCCCTTATCTGTCAGATGCAGATCAACTGAACCGTCTCGTTGCTCTTATATAAAATTCCATTTAACAAGGCGAAAATGGATAAGCGGAAAATTCTGTGGCATCTGCTCACTGCTCATCGTGGGCATTGACAATCGCATCCATTTGATCCATTGGACATTGTCCAATCGTTGAATGGACCGAGACTTCCCAATATTGTTCACTCTAATTAGTTTTAAATCTCCAATTTCAAGCTTTTCCTATTTAAATATCATGAAAAACCTCAGTGCTATAAATCTCGACAATTTTACAGATATACATATAAGGTAACTGCGCAAATTTGTATTTTTAAATGCATTTTATAAACTCTAGAATATATCTGTGTGGCTCTAAGTGCTTTGAAGCGAGATGGTTATGTCGGAAATAATTTTATTATCGATTCTGCTAAAAAAAGTTCAATGATAAGTAATTAATGCGCACAATTTTTGGAGTAACTAGAAGCTATCAAAGAACAATGAGGCTGGACTTCTGAAGATGAATGAAGTCGTGCAGAATTTAACGAGGATTGTTAGATACGCTGGATGTGACACGTAAGGACATTACCCTCGGCAATTAGCATAACTTAGCCGCACCTTATCTCACGCAGATAAACATACACGGGCATGAACTCGTTGATATCGTAGATCTCGCCTTGTAAAATAATATTATCAACAACTATACGTACGTATTCTTTCTCAACTCTCAACCGCCGTATTAGGATAATCCATTTACGAAGAGCAAAATAAATGTCTCATCTCACTCTCATCATTCTTTATTCTGAGTCACCGTCACATGCGTGCCAAACAGAACAACAGATAAGAATATCGCTTTGTTCGAATAAAGATAGCGATCGTTACACATGCGCATTGTATACCCACTATTATAATATTTTATTGTTCGTTATCGCTTGACATTAACTGACAAAAGACTTTTTGACAATGAGTAGACAAGCAAATATTTTTGCGCATGCAAATGTCGTTTGCAGTAGTTTCGTTAAAAGAAATGCGCATATATTTCCTTATCCAGAGGTTATCGTCACATTTCGCCCTAATAAAGACTAAAGTAGATAAGGGCTAAAGGAAACGAGATCTAAGAATTTTATCTGCGCTTGACCTTCTCTCGATCACTTCGATTGCGCCGAATCGACATTCTTGAACCAAATGCAATGAAAATAAAGCAACATGAAATTCTTTTTCAGCGTTCCTCACGGTCACGAAATCGTGCCAATGGCGATGACCAGAAGAAAAGAAAGAAGCGTCACCTTGAAATCTCACAGATAACGAAAGATGACGTCAAATGAAATCAATTGTTTATCGGCCGTGTAATATGGCAACCTGAGGCGGACGAGCCTTCTGGCCTTTGGACTTTGTTCCTAGTGCTCACGCCTATAATCGGCGATACTCGGTTTGCCAAATCTGTGTACCGGCCTTTTTTGACGTGGCGTCGAAAATGTATGTCGATCGCGCCAAGTGATTCTCAAAAATTGCACACGAAACTTTAAATTTATTCGCTCAATGTTGCACTTCCTATACCGTGTTCTATCTCCTCGCTTTCTTTCCAAGTTCTGAATACTTTACCGCATTCTATTTTTATCTGAGATGCAGAAAAAGTGTATGTTAAAATAAGCACTTCTGTGATTCGGCAATTGTTCTTCGTTTTAAAAATTCCGCGAAGTTGGAAGATATTATAAATTATTTCTCCTCGAATAATCTCATCTATGACAATCGCAAAGTCTCAATGAGAAAAAAAATATATTCCATGAAAATGTCTTCTGCTAAGAAACAGGGTTACTCTGGGTTACGCGTTACGTTCGAGAGATATTTGGAATAATATAAAAGTAGATTTATAATTCGAGTACATTCAATGACATAAGATGTATTTGTGACAAATTGACTTTTACAATGTGCGCGATACGGTGATTGTATCATCGAGACTCATCTGCAATATCTATTATTTTTCCATGCTAATAGATAGCAGCGAAAACTAGTACTTTTCACTTTCACGTTATGACCACAGTGATATGCAAAATTAGAACTTGCGTATATTAGAACTTGCGGCCTTCTAAAATGATAAGCGCACGCGTTTATTATCGTTCTATTTATTTTATTATCAGAGACTTCGTATCGTGCATTTAGTATTATTTACGACGTTGTTTGCACCGTAAAATTGTATGAAATTGCATCTTACAGTTACTGATTTAACTTTTTAGAATATATTCGTTTATTTATTAGAACTTAAAATATCAAGCGTAGACGTATTTATGTACAAAAAAAGATAAAGTAATCAATGTAATTATTCCGAGGAAACAAAAATATCTCTGGATAAGCATTGTGCATTTTTAAATCATAGTAATTGTTTATTTCTGAGTCATTATAAGGAGAGTCGAGAGCTGCTTTCGCGTGGCAGGGATAATCATTCTGATATCTTAATCGCACTATTATACTGGTATGCGTTTCAAAATCCACACACAAAGAAATATTAATTAATATCACGTACATACCATCGTACGTACATACAATCGAGCGAAGTTAAAGATAGCGATGTTCTTTCAAAACAAACGCTTCCATGAAAAACTTGTCAAACGTCATTTTTACGATTTCCGATATGGCCAGTGTATGTACGAAACAATTACGAGTATGATTGTTGCAGCATATGTAGCGAAATGTACCACAAAGACTAGGGTTGTGATATAACTCTTGAAATAGGATAAAAAGTGGAACAAGATTCGAGATTTAAATTTGAATTTATTTGATCGTGACAAAAATAGTCATCTTTCATTGACTCTGATCTACTTCTCATTAAATAAGTTACGTATTTAATTTAATTAACACACAATCTTGGCTTTATTTAAATCCATTTATATTCTCGCGAACTGTATGCCTCCCGTTTAATATGAAAACGGAACGATCACGTGAAGCATATATTCCGCAAAACCAATCTGTTTTGCGGCGTAATTATCATCATTATGTTTGAAAGAACAGACAACGAAGCAGCTTAAGATGAAGATTGATTTATAGCGCATCCTTCCCTCTTCTTTTTCGTAAAATAAAAGAGATATTTCTGAAGACTTTTAAAGACTTTACGAGGAAATGAGCACTATAATTAGTGCTGTCTCAGTATAGATCTCAGATATCAGATAGTCTTGTGTTTAAATATTTGTTTTTATATTCTATAATGTTCTGATGTGTGCAGCCTGCAAATTCGCGGATGTTATTAAGTCGGGTATAGAAATTCGATGTATTTACAAGCTTCTCCGTGCAAATAAGGAAAGCAAATTAAATATGTATTATCCCAATTATGCGCATTTTCGAGGAAAACCACGTGATTGTTGATTATTCCACACGATAATTGCGTGACTTATTAAGTTGAAATTGATCGTTTTTCTAAAAAAAAAAGAGGGACATAAACGGGTACTCCGTATTGCGTATTATGTAATCTGCCGATGATATAATCGCGAGCGCGTGAGAATTCTGCGTAATGCAAAAGACTTCTCATTCGTCGGTTTATCACTTCCGCATTCAGGAACGTATATCATGTTATGCTACATAATTGGTTTTTTTCTCATTAAATAAAACAAATGCGAAATATCGAAGTTTCTACCGCTTATGACAATATTTTGTTATTACCTTGGTTCTTGCGAGAATGAGCAACATTTAATAAAATCGCTGCCTGATAATGGAACGCAAGGGAGAGAGAGAGAGACCGACGGCCTCTTCCGCGATTGCGAAATGTTTCACTCGCATTTTTAAAACGATTGGCATTATCGTAAGATAAATCGAAAAATAATACGAAAGATAAAATTCTACACACGACAAAACACTTGAGGGAACATCGCGCGGATGAAGCGAAACCGGAACGTGCTCCAAGAGCGTTTCTACGAAGTCGAGAAACCGGACTGGCGCGGACAAATAAGGGATAGCATAATAAGGTTTTCTCAGTGCAAAAACCATACACTGTTCATGGACGAAGCCTCGCGGGCATAGACAGTATGCAGTATGCGTCCCGTGGAAATAAATCGCTAAGGATTTCACGTCAGGCCCCGAACTACCACGCTAGACCACGTCGCTTCTATATATCGATTGGATTCAAATACGTTTACGTACAGTCCATAGATAATCTCTGTAGTCTATAGGTACATCTGTGCAGATACGAGCTATCATAGATTCGTTTACTTGCAAATGCCGAAACGCGAGGAAGATAACAAACGCACGAGTAGTATATAAAGTATAATACGTGATAAGCGCTCAGGTTTCGAGTGGATCACCGGCACCAGCGCGGCAGCGCACCGCGATTGGTGCGGTGAGGGCTTTAAAGTCAGACGGGTATATAAAATTGAACAGCTGTTTCCCACGCGTCATCTTACTAATCTCCCTCGTTGTAGGAGGGAGATACGAGTGTCCCTCAACTTGCTGTTCGTTGAGATGAGTTGGACCTCTCTTCCCGCAGACGAATATTCGATTTGCAAAAATACACACGTTGCATCACTTCTTTTTTTAAGAGAACAGAAGGATGAGAATAACAGTTCTTTGCGTATCGAGTTAGAAAGCGATTAAGAATATCTTGTTTTTCGAGAGTATATTCTGCACAGGAAAGAAGGATGTTATAGTCTCGAAAAGTAAACTCTAATTTCGCCATCAATCGATTTTAGAACGATGCCCTTTAGAACTGCCGGTCCGTGATAAGATAACATAGCTGCAAAATATTGCAAAATATTTTTGCATTTCTCATTGTATCATTTTTAACGATCTCGTAACCTGTTTTTTTGATGAAGCTTACATAATTGATAATAGAATTCTGTGAAACTATCAGCGTTAGATAATTCAAGATTACAATTCACGGTAAAAAATTGCTTATCCACAGATATGTAATCTTCATAGTAGGAGCATATGAAATCAAAGTGTGTAATAAACTTGTTTTCGATGAAGTAACGATAAAAAACAATTATTGGGTAATCATTTGACTAGCAATTGCTATTAGTAATACATAAACAATTTCTCTTTCTTATAATGCTGAATGTATGGTTTAAATATTAAAATGACATGCTCTATTGTAATATTGTAATATTGACAGAGACTGACAGTATTGATTCGCTTATCGTAATAAAACGCGTCGCGTTTGCTTTTCGACTCCGAAAACGACCGTCAGATTTGATTTTGTTTACTGCTTTGACCTCAATATTGTCAGGCTAAAGTACCGTTGAAATTTGTGTGTGTGTGTGTTTCAAATAATAAACTATTCTTCTCCTTATAACTATAGAATTTGGCGGTATATCTTAAAAAAACATTTCAGAAAAACATAGAATTGGGTCAAATTAAAAAATAATATGAAGGATATGAAAAGTGTCAGTTCTGTGTAAAATATTCGTTCGCGACTGGTATTCATTCGGCATCGTATACACTATACAGAGTGCCCACTAATTTTAATCAGTGCTACATTCATCCGACAACCTTAATCGCATCTTTGAAAGTGACGTCAAATATACCACGCCATACGTTTAATCTGACTTATCATTCCTCGCGAATGTATAATATGAAGAAAAATCGGTCGTACGAACTATTTTGTACTGATAACGCATGCTGTGCGATGCAATATTGATGATCTCTTCCCCGCCACATGACAAAAATCTCTAATGAAAGTTTAATAACTAACGCAACATATAAATAGAACGTGCATAACCGGGAATGTAGATTAACGATACGGAATACATCGCGCGAATAAAACGAGAACGAAATTAACAACTTGCGATTAGCTTCCATTCTATATACACATATAGTAAATTATCTTTAAATAATATTCAGCAATAACATTCACAAGCAAATAGAGTAATTATTAATTATTAATTAATGATTTGAATTAAGTTCTAAATTTATTTTGCAGAGTATATTTTCGATAGTTAAACTTTTAATCCATTTCCCTCGGCCCATTTGCACAGAATTGTGAAAAGAGGTAGACGCATCAGTCCAGGTTTTTCTATTTTCACGTCCTCTCATTACTTTACCCTTGAAAATGTATCGATTTCACAGTACAAAGTTCACGGTACCTTGTGACGTGCATATTTTCAGGAAAACGCGGGATGTGCGTCAGGCGCGCACAAACGTGGGCGGGTATGATCTTAAGACGACACTATTCGCGGGGTACAACGTCCACCAGGCGTGTGTCCACTCCTGGTCCCTCGTATCATTCGACGTCGCGCCAAGTCGCGGGCAACACTCCAAAGTGGGTTAATACTGCGCTTATACACGATTAATTCTATTTTCGTTCTTTTAGGTTTCACAGAAAGACCTTAATGTCACCAATGGCAGTGACCGAAACCGACGGATGTATACCTTTCTCCAAATGCACGACACGCCTGCGACCTTGACCCGATACGAGGCGAAGGGCAGCACGTTCCTCTTGGAACGCGAATCCCATCTAAATATCGTTTCTTCAGCGAAAAACACACGGGCGGACGTTCATTTAATTCGATACCTCGGCTAAAAACGTCGATTCACCGTTCGCGTTAAAATTAAATGGATCCCCTGGTGCATGTCCAATTGAATTTTTAGTGCACACTTCGTTCAAGGAAATCGCAGGTGAGGCAGTACGTTGTGACGCATCGTATAATTATTTGCTATCGAGATTACGTGGTGGAATATTCGACACGCTCGCGAAATAACGGGATGTAAACAAAAGTCTTCCTCAAGATATTCTCGAAGCTTCATGTACGTCTCGTGAGGCATCCTGTATAATACATTTTATGATTAGAACATTTTCCGGGGCATATACATGTTCGAATCGTATATTTTCAGTTGCTGTATAGTGTATATTAATCATTTTCTCGTCGCTGTATGTTGTACATTAATCATTAGAACACGTCAGAGATCGATAGACCATGAGAGTGATGATGTGCACTTCTATAAAGTTGCGTTATAATAAACTCTGGGATAATTGGAGCACGGGATACCTATTATTTAGACACGTCTGTGACGTTTGGCGACGTTTTACACGACCGCTAGGCAAAACACGCAACATACTTGTGTATTAAGACAGGAAGTCGTATAGGTGAATGACCTCGGCCGTTCATCTCACTTTCCCCCATGTCTCCAAAATATTTCTCTTTTCATCATTCGCTGACTCATTACTCGTCGACGAATCGTGTTTCGAAATATTCTCCCATCCTTTCGAGAAATGTTTTCGATTTTTAAATCGACTTCTTCCAGAAGCTCGCGGTTATCCGACTTTTTTTTATTGACTTTATCTTTATGTATTTTCCGATACAAACGCTTACGAACGCTTATTTTACAGTAACGACGTATCCTTGATCACGTGAATATTTATCACTATAAATACATAATTATCGCCGAGTGATCCACTGGCAAAGAGAAACACGTTGTGACTTATTTACGTCCGGGGCGAATTGCATCACGAGCGTGTTATCACTTCTTATCGACGAGAGCCGCGAGCAAGCAACTCTCCTTTTGTTCATAAAAAGGGGAGAGGAAATAGAGCACATGGCTTTCACCGCGAGAATCGAGAACCTAGGAGAACCTATTACAGGAACTCGCGCGCGCGTTCAGACAATTAGGAATTTTTCATCGAATTCGCACGTGTGCCAGGCCTGCGTGCTACGGGGAAACGGAGTAGCATAATAACGTCGCTGTGTTATTTAACGCGTAAATTCAGTGACGGGCTACATCGCGCGTCGCGAGACGTTCACGTGGGGCACCAAGGTCCCCTGTGTATCGAAACGTAGAAGACAGGACGTCACAAAAGAATATTATAGATAACGTTTCGTTAATTATTAAGAACCGGGATATACTTTATTCCCCTCGTCTAAATATAATATTGTCACTCGTTAGATTAAGCATGAAGCATTAGAAATTATATTAAGAAAAACATTTAATATTAGAAATAATTTACGAAAAATCTTTTTGATATCGAGGGTCACGAGTCGAATGCACATCCGAATATTCGTCTTAAAGAAAAGAAAAGGAAATAAGAAGCTCAAATGTATATTTTCATCTTTTACCATCTACTTCGTCCTCGTAGACAATAATATATGCCAACTGCTTGAAACACACCTGGTGAAGTTTGTTTATTTCAATTAGTATCGTTTAATTTATTCTTATTATGCACGTTGGCATCGTGCAAGATTTATATCATTCTTGCGACATCGGAAAGCTGTCAATGTCACGATTGCTTCGTCCACGAAAATTGTAGCTTTATTTTTCAACTTTCTCTCGTGTTTACGGAACATAAACATAAGAAACATATAATACGCATATACGGCATGCGCTAGTATACGTGGAGGTGGAGCGTATGTGATTTCCAGCGAGACGTATATACAAGTCTGAGATATATTCTGAGCGAATGTTTTGTTCGTAACGTCGTCGCTAAAAAAAGTTAACTGTACCGTTGCCGAAAGTTACGGCCGCGTCGCGTCACGTCGCGTCTCGTCGGCCGGAACTCGGGCATCTCTCAGGGTCTCAGACCCGTCAATCGCGCTTAATCAACATAACGAGCGGTGCGCGGCGACCGAACCCTACGCTACGTGACGCGAAGCACGGCGAGGCAAGGCGAGGCGAGGCAACGCGCCGGACAGGCCGAAGCTCTGCGCTTTCACGGCCTGTGAGGCCTGGCCAGGCCTGTCCTCGGCGACTTGGCCGACGGCCGACGGGCCGCGAGGGTAGGGCGAGGGTAGGACTGGTAGGACTCACCGAAATCGATGAACTGTTTTATCGAGAGCGGCGAGGGGTTGAATTGCGAGTAGAAGTCCAACATCTTGCCGATGTTGTTCAGGCAGTTCCGTGTGAGCCTCATCTCGCCGGCGTCTCGTTAACGTTACACATTAAACCCGGCGCGATCGTGCTCGGTCCGCCGCGGCCGCGCGTGGTCGAGAAAGCGCGGGGGGAAGAGAAGAGCCGAGTTTCGGCCCACCGAACTGGCCGCTTCTGGTCGTCCGTCGCCGTGGAGGATTGGCAAAGGCAGGTATTACGCCGCGCTCGCGTTTTTTCCTCGACGCGATGCAAGAGATGCGCGAGAGACAGACCGCCGGTCGCCAGGCACAGCCGTGAGGGATTCGCGTCGACGAGTGCAGTGCTGCTGCCCGAGTGTGCCTGCTATTCCTGCTAATCTGCTAAAGAACACCGCGCGGACGCGGAGCGCGGGCCGCCGCGGTGCGGGGTGCGGTATATGCGGCATTCGCGCCCGGCAGCGCATGCGCCCCCCGCTGGCCCCGCTCCCTGCCGCGAATCGTCGAGAGTCGAGGCACTTGCGGCCACTCGCGGCAAGGGGAATAAACGTACGTATACACTACTACATACGTTAACGGGCGGAGCTCGTCGCTCGTCGCGCGTACATTTAATTCCGACGCGCGTCACGCGCGACCGCATAATTATAACGACGCGCAAAGCAAGGCAAAGCGTTCCGAACTTCTAGGCGTCGACAAGTTTTTGAAATTTTCAATTTTCAACGCGCTTGAGTTGTGATGTAAGGGTCAAAAGCGATTTAATCGCTTTAGCATACAAAAATATTTTCAATGGAAAAGAAATATATCTCAAGATATATATAAAAAACAAGTAACATTCTTTTATATTAAATTAGGCCGAGAAAAGAGGATTGCTGCTCGTCGTGCTGCGTTTCGTTTTTCTCAACCATTCGTATTCCGGAAGTGATGAACGGCGCCATCTGTCACCCGCCCCCACCCCCGCAGCGATACGTGATACGTGATACGGGAGAAACAATTAACCTTTACACTCTCGCACGCCTCGGCCTCGCACGGCGTGCTTACTGCTTATTCGAGCCGAACGTGCACGGTTGACGAGTTTACGTCGTGGTCGTCGGCAGATCGGCGCGAACGTGTCCCTCGCGAGCGCGTTGAGAAGCGCGTCCGGTCGTCTGTCACGTGCGCGGAGCGACGCGTGGTTTTCAGGTTAGGGATCACTCGTTCGCCGTGCGTCCGCGATCTTCCGCTGGAGTCTCGCGCGACCCGCGTGATCTCGCGTTCCGTCGATCGGACGAGGAAGCGCGTCGCGGTCCGCGCGAAATATCGTCGGAGTCGCGAGACGAGCATCTGAGCCAGCGAGAGGTCCCGCTCTCGCGCGACATTCTCATTATTCTCAATATTGTCATTCTCCCGCGAGCGTTCAGGCGCGCACTTGACTCGCGCGTGCCGTACCGCGTACCGCCGTGTGCCGTGTCGCGTCGGCGCTGCCGACTTCCGGCGGAGACAAGCCCATGTGGACGGCACGGCGGATGCCACGATCCACGATCAGATCAGTCCGTGATCAAGCGTGATTCTCGGCGCGCCCGTGTCCGCACGTTCTCGCACGTCGCAGATCTTTCCGCTCTCCCTCCCGGTTGCTCCCTCGTCGCGCCATCCGGACTCCGTCTCGTCGCCATGGCGGACCTGGACGATTTTTTCGCCAAGAAAGACCGGAAGAAGGCCAAGGGCAAGAAATTCACCACGACCGACGAGGTCGCCAAGAAACTGGAAGAAACGGGCAAGCGGCCCGCCGAGAAGCCCAAGCCGAAGGAGAAGCCGGCTAATCCCGAGGGCGAGGAGTCCCAGCACACCGAGGTAAGCCGAGAACGGGGACGACGGATCGGGCACGGCGGGCGTTTCAACGCGTTTTCATCGCGGAATTCCGAAACCTCGTGTCCGCGCTACGGCGCTGCCATGTTTGATTCTTCGCGAAGGGGGAACGGTCGCGTGGAGTGGGCCGACGGCGACGACGACGACGCGGGACGTTCCTCGGACGTCCTGGGGCGCCTTACGTAATCCCCGGACCCGCAGGGTCGCCCGCGCGCGTCGCGGCAGCTGTTTCGCGTGCACGTGTTCTTCGGATCTTCCTTCCCCTCTCCCCTCCCCCCTCCCCCTCTCTCTCTTTCCACCCGAAGAGAGAGGATGGGGTGATTGTTCGCGAAAGCTCTCGGCGGAGAGCAGCATATGCGACGTGACAATTAGCTGAGTACCTTTTCTTGCGGCTACTCCAACCTGTCATTCTCACATTGCAAATTGCATATGCGTTACGAGCTGCGAAGCATTTTTATCGTGAGCCACGAATATACCGTCGTGCACGACTGCGCGAGAGTCACAAAGGACTTGCGATGGATTGTGACAGTGATACGTGTGAAGATAAATTAGAAAAAGCGACATGAATATATCACGAGGGTATTTTGTTTTTAGGACGAAGACGAGTGGAAGGAGTTCGAGGAGGAGAAGAAAGACTACAGTGGTTTGAAAATAGGACACTTAACGGTGAACGACAGCGTTGACGTAGAATCAGACGGAGAGGGTGGTGCCTTCGAAATCGGTTCGGACGGAGAGATCGTTGAGGGCGGCACAAAGCACACAGGACCATGGAAAAAGCGGGAAGTAGTGCCGGAAGCGCCCGCCGCCGAGGTGGTGGAACCGACCCCGCCCGCCCCACCTGCTGCCGCCTCCTCGACTGGAAGTAGTTACAAAGCACCACACTTACGAAATCAACCTACGTTCGCTAGTCCGCGACCACGAGGAAGAAATATCGCGCCCGATATAAATAGCGAGGAATACTTCCCAACCCTGAACTCCAAGCCCCCCCAGCCAAATAATGGCAGCGGTCCATGGGGCACCAGACGGTAAGACGTAACCAAAGTCTTGGTAATAATGTTCCCTTAGCTGTGCGGTACGAGATATTCACGTTCACGCGGATAAGGAGGCACGTACGTTGCCTTGAGCGATATTGTAGTCCGATATCCAAGTGTAATGTCGGTGGTTTTAATTACAGGCGGCGAGATGAAGGAGCGTTTGAGGAAGTTCGCACCCGAGGTGGCAGTAGATCGTACACGGTGCCAGATTCGCAAGCCAAGCTCTCCCTTGGCAACAAATACGACGCCCTGCAAGATCAGAGCTGAAAACGCCTTTTTTCAGCTCTGATCGACGGAATCAAAAACACGCAATCACATCGTCGCCCCTCTCCGCTTCGTGGCCCAACCTCAACCTCGCCGAGAAAATCTATTTTATAGACTAGGTGTATGCACACGTACACACGCCCCGAGTTGATAAAATTTCGGGGATGCTACGTCCGGTTCTCTCGTCGGCGATTCCGAAATGATCGTGAGACGGATCGTCGATCCTATAGGTATTTGCACACACACACACGTGCGCTCATGGACCTTGTAACTAACTCGAAATGAATATCGTGCATGTGCGCAAGCTTATTTTCATACCGTATAGACAACGTGGTTGGAAATCGATTTTTATATATTTCATTTTGTAATCAGCATAGGGTGTAGTATGCTGCTTCCAGGAAAGCGTCAGGACGATGGAAGAATGGATTCTGACGCTCGAATCCTCAAAAACCGGTGGGCCGGAACGCGACGTTATTACCGCGAGTAATGCGTTATCGTTACGCGGATTATAGTCTAAAGAAAAAGTATCGTTCGTTAAGGTATTTTACGTGGTATTCGCACTTTCTTTTTCATACGGTGCTACTTTTAATTTAGCGTGCATACGTACTGCCACGATCGATGCCTTCTCATTGAGTATTATCGATGTAAATAGGACTGATCATGTTGACACGTCCGAACACGATAAGCTTCGAGATCGAGATTCACGCGATTAATGTGAGCGGCTCTGTATGAGAGCTATCCTCGAATAACATCTTCGAAGGATCGCGGGATGCTTCTTGGACTCTCTCTCTTTTTCTCTCCACTTTCGAGTGGAGGGAGAGTATCGCTTCGCTCAAAATGGCAACGTGCGTCAACGAACGAAAATTTCTAGATAAATTAAGGTATATATGTATAATATATATATATGTACATGTATATTATTAATCGAATTTTTCGCGGGGCTGGGCTTTGGAACGGCGCGGAAACGGTAAGAGTTTCGAGAGAACGACGACGAAGTAACACAAACGCAACTTTTTGAGTGAGAGTAACGAGGGGCAAAATAGTTAATTAAAAGCGTGAAACATAAGCTACCGTGTCGCGGTGGGGTTGTGCACAAAATAGGAGGGAGAAAGACATACGCATACTTACACACGTGTTAAACATAAAACGGAAATTCTATGTACGCTTTTGTTGACGATTGTATAATTCCTCTTTTTGTTGATATCAAGAGTTTCTTTCCCAAGATGAAGAACACGCGGCGAATAAATATCGAATCCGTTTCTTGGGGAACGGTTCCTCTCGTTGGCGGATCCTCCTCGGCGGGGTGACCCGTGACGCGTGTTATTTACGGAACACGAGGAGGAGAGAGAATGCCATACGGAAACGGTAGATAATAATAAGAATTCTTGTATAGCGTGTGATAAAATGTGATTATTTATAAATAAATTTCTTAGGATAACTCGTACACGTACTGCCTCCGAGCATTTTTTTTTAATTTGCCGTACCGTATACATCGTCGATCAACCGATTCTCGAAGCGAGGAGAAGCGCAACGCTCGATTACCCGCGTGCGCGAGTGATCAGTGATCTGGCCGATCGTCTTTCCGCGACCGGCGACCGCGACTCACGTCCGTCGGAAGCACGTCGGCCGCGGATGAACATCGCGTTTGTATAACGCCCAGGAGAAGTTTAACTTGAGCACGCGGCGGAAGCGCGCAACACCGGTGCCTCTTGGAGACAGTTTCGAATTGATTTTGATCGCCGCGGCAACGCGGACTAGCCTGCCCTTTGTTACAGAATAATTGAGATACAATAATTTTATCGCTACTGTTACATGAGAGCGAGCGATAGAATGACAGGAAGTGAGAGTGCGCGAAAGTGTGGGATGCGAGCGTACGTGACGTATTTAATAAAACTCAATCACCGAGATACTTTTATGCTAGTTTCTTTCGCTCCTTTATTTGCAAAATCCCATTTTATATGTCTGTCGGCTAATTCTTTCGATTTGAAGATTTGGAAGAATAGATAATTATGTTAATATAGGAACGATTGTTGTGCATCACAAATATATAAAACTAATTATATATATATATAAATTATTTTTATTGTAATTGGTTCGGAAGAGACGTGGAGTTGCTTCCTTAAAAATATAACTTCAAATAATTGCGCCGCTATGCGTGCGATACAAAACAGCCTTGTATAATTCACTCATTGTTTTCTGCGTCGTCACTTTTCCTGAATTCACGAGGATTAACGTAGGAGAGACCGTTCGCCATAAGTAATAGCACCCTCGATCGAATATTCAAAGAACATCGTTGGGGCTCGACGCGTCGTTGTCGCTGCAAAGAGACAAAAGCCGCCGGCAATGATTTATTGCACCTCCTTTCGGTGATCGTAGGACGCATCGCGGACATACTTCTCGCAATATTTCAGCCCGTGACTTCCGTTGTTGGTGTAAGACGCGTACATGGTACTGTCCAGCAGGGAAGATTTGTATCTCGGCAGAAAGTATATCCAGGCTTTCGTCGACTCGCCGACCTAAAAGGAAGGAGTAGGTCCGTCAGAAGAAAAATTATAGATGCCTGTTGCATTCGATAAGGCGTTAACCCTCGGTACATGCACATGCGTAAATCCATCGAATTTACCTCCTCGAAAGGTTTTCCAGGTTTGAGCGCGGCCTCCGGCGCTAACAAAATCTCTTCTTCCGTTCGCTCGTAGAACTTGGGATGTTCCTCCAACTCGTCCAATTTTTTCATCATGTTGGAATCCACATCGTATATCTCTCCGAGCACGTACTGTTTAAAACAAGTTGTTTAAGAAAATTTTATTACGATTGACATAGCGTGACGAATAAAGGTCTTTTAAGTCGGAATTAAAATCGCAAGCGTAAATAAATTAAAAAAATTGAAAAGTGGAAAATTTTTTAGATTAACTATATTCAAAATTAACATAGATTCAATTGTTCAAGGAGCTCCTTTTTTCAACTCACGTGGCCAGCACCGGCTTTCTTCAACAGGAACGGAATGTTGTACTTCGTGGCGATGATCAAGGGATACCGGGTCGTCGTCCTGCCGAGACCCAGGAACTTGGCGTAGCCGTTCGCGGTGTCCTTGATCAAGCCGTGATTCGGCTCGCCTCGCTTCAACGTGCCGTACACGAACACGCGGTGGAGCGGGCTCTTGAACAGGTTTTCGTACATTTTCGAAAATCGCGGGTGGTAGCCAGGTTACACGTGACTTCCGGCTGACGGCATCGCGACCCGGAGAATTGCCGTATTCGCGCCGAGTGATTACGTCAATCGATCGATCCAGAGATCGTCGAGATAACGAGGCTGAACTTTACGTTCTGAAACGGTACCGTGGAATGTTGCACGCAGCGAAAGATGATTTCGGGAGAGTTTTTTCACGGAGTACTTCTGTATCTTTCCGAACTTCGAACCCGCACTCGGAGAACGCGCGAGATTCTCTCGAGTCGCGGCCCGTCAGACAGTCCGCGAGAAAAAAAAATAACGAAGAACTCGACAGCACGCAATGATGCAATAACGCATGAGCGCACAATAATGCATAGGCACACATGGGCACGCAATAATCAGCTGTTGCGGACGATAGAATGTGTCGTCGTTAGATGTCGGTACTGTCGATCGGCGCGGTTATTTAGAATTACTTATCTCTGTCATGTAAAATGCAATTTGATTCCTACCCCTATAGCACGAAATATATATTGCAAATATATATTTCGTGCTGTAGGGGTAATAACGTAATATACACCATAAAGTAAATATAAAGCGTGGGTGGGATCGGGACCTCATCCCCTTATAAAATGTATGCTACGTTGGTATCTGATTAAAAAAAAAAGATTTGAAATTCAGCTGTACAGATGTCATCCGCACGAGATACGAACAACTGTAATTCTGTACGATCTTATTCTTCACATTTTAATTTTATTATCACTCTTATTTACACATGAATGTCGAACAAACGCGAAAGTAGCGAGTGGATCGCAATTTTAGTAACTTGACAGAGGGATGGTTGAATTCTAAATAATTTACGTAAAACAATGTAATATGAATTAACGAGACAGAATTTTCAACGTGAAATATGAAACATACGACAATTTACGACGTATCGTATTTCGTTAATGAAGGCGTCGTCGATGCGGCTCGCTCGTTACCTCGTCTGAGAAGTCCACGTCCGAATTCTTCGTCGGCGAGGAGGAATAAAGGGAGTCCAGTTCGATAATGGCGATGTTAACGAGCACGGTAACGGCGGCGACGTGCAACAACATTTCCACGAAGTGCAACGACCGAAAGTGACAATGCGGCCGCGGGGCTCACTCTCGGATACCCTCGGATGCAGAGGGTATCGCGCGCTGGGCAGAGCGAGATAAGATAAGATTTTCATCCAATAAAATCTCATCCAAATGGCATCGTTACCGATCGCGCCACCCCGCGCGGCAGCGAGTCCAATTGGAAAACCATGAATCGAAAATCTAAATGCGGAGACCCTAAGGAAAAAGAATAGAATTTCTAAAATTTTAATTCTTAATTGCAAATTTTAATTCTTTTTGTTCATTTCTACTAATTGTAAGCTCCGGTCAACGCCAGCAGGCTATATATATAGGCTGAATGAAATTACATTCTTATTTATGTCTAACACAAATCTTTCCCATAATAATCCTCGACAAATAGACGTAAAAGAATTAATATAAATAAAAATATACGTCTTTGCGTAAATAAATTGAATAGCCAATTGAATAAAGAAGAAAAGCAGTGATTTTTTTAAGTTTTATCCAGAAGTGTTCAAAATAGGAGAATGTGTTAAAAACGAAATTGTGAAAGACACAGGAAATCTGAGAGAATAATCAACTGAGGGAAATTGTAACCGTACGCTGATTTTGCTCCGCAAGATTTCGCTTTCCACCGAATCCTTAAAGTCCGCGTCTCGTATCGTCTGATTGCTCTGTCGTCTGCGACACAAAAGTTCTTGAAATGTTGTCCAATCTTGGTTCTTTTTGATATCGTTACCCTGATCACAGAAAGAGGAAGCTCGCAACGATAAAAGCCTCCTTGGATATATTGATAGTGCATACGATAAAGAATACCTCCAAAAATACATGTAGCAACCCTCTGCTGCAATCGCTTAATAGCATATAGTTTTGATAATGCAGACACGCTACCAAATTCTTCACAGTCTTATTCGTCAATCGATTAACTAGGTGTAAATACGTAATTTGCAGCGATAATTCATATTCAACAGAAATTAGTTGATATATATATGACATAATGAAAACTTACAACTTAAACTCAAATGTTGCAAATTTAAATTTCCACTAGTCACCACAGAGCCATTTATTGCTATAGTTTCTTTTGTAAATGGATGATCGACATCGCTGTTCGAGGGCCTTCTCGAGGTCTAGGAATATACATTTAATACTTACACCTTTCAATATATTACAGAGAAACAATAATCAAAATGTTATTAGAAATAAATACTTGAATGGAATTGTCCGATATCGCCGGTGAATTAGATTGGATTCGCATCTTCGACGAACTATCTCGGCTCGCTGCATTTTGGGAATTATTATAAAATGAATTTTAAAATAATTTCGAAAGCTCTAAACGTACTTCTTTTATTAGAATTTTGAAGCAAATTCTGACGCTGCCATATTTCACTTTCCTTCGACCGCTCCGTGACGAGAGTTTCTCGGGTAACTCGCCTATCCAGCTATAATAATGATCATTTGTTTATTAATAGGCAAAGTAATATCATGGCGAGATAATCTATCAACCTTGCTCTCCAGCTCGATAAATCTGCGACGTCGAAGGCCGACGATTTCTTCGTGAGTCAAAGTAAACCTATCGCGTCATATAATTAAAAATAGCGCTCTAAATTGAGAAAATTGTCTAATTTACTCGCTACTACTGTCAAAGATACATAGAAAGTTCCTGGATTATCAATGAAGCGCCGTCGTCCTGTATCTCGTTTCCGGTTAACACCACGCTCTGCAGAGATCTACGAATAGCATCAGCAAACGTTATGTATTTTCATTAAAACTCCTTTTGCGCAGGGAGGGATTAACATCTCTACAGATTAGACTTCTGAAAAATGTTTGGCAACTACATGACCGATTGGTTCGAAGCATCGCGGCGATATACTCGGCACCGATGTCTGTAATGTCGTTGTCCGCCACGTTAAGAGCGATCAATTTTGGGTTGTTTGGCGGGTCCCGATACCTCAGCTCGTTTGCGATCTTTTGTATACCGTTGTCGGATAGCTTACACATCCTCAGCGACAGATAGCGTAAACTGGAAGACGCAATTTTTTTTATGTCTAATTAGGCGTTTGCCGCGAGAAATGGGATTGTATTGAATTTGCGATGCACTTTCTGGTCGGTGCGCAGAGCAAGTAATAATTCTCCTGCACATTCGCATTGTCATCTAGATTCAGATCGTCCAGACATTCGAATTCCGTCAGCATTTGTGCTATCTGCAGGATACCGTAGGCATTTATCTGACAACTGGGTAATCTGAGAGAGAACGTAATTATCAGTTGTCGCAATGTGCTCCGAATCACGCGGCTTTTTAAATTTTGTCTCACTTGAGCACCGTGACGGTGTTATATCTCTGCAGCGTAGTGTTCAATGCATCGAGAATACAAATCGACACTTCCTGTCGTGCAACGTGAAAAATGATACGAGCACATAAACGCGAATGTCATATCTAAGTTGATGACTGTTAAATATTAGTGTATTTTCATGGCTTATCTTTACATTCCAGTTTCTGCACATTTTCCATCTTTTTAGGGTTTTCAAAAGAAATGTAAAAGATAGGGATATCTTCCTCTGATTTGACCCTAAATGAACCGTGAATTTCAAAACATGACGAAACATTCAGGAACATTCGGAATACTTACTTTTCTGGCTCAATCTTCGCGTATTGCTCCACGTCATCTCTCACCTACAAAAACGTAAATGTTTATACAATAAAAATTAATTATACATACAGATCTACGGTATGATAGTATTTATAAAAATTTACAACAAAACTAGGTAACGGTTCTACGTTATATTCCTCGCAGCGCGTCAGAAACTCCGTAATAAAATTTTCTTGAGGAGTCTCTTCCGAGTGATCTATTGATGCAACAAATAATCATAATGTACCATTTATTTTCATAATCCTACATCTCGATTCTTCCCCTAACTCTTTATAATTTTTATAATAAAAATATTAACCATTTATCCAGGATGCTCGATCTCTCATCGGTGCAGCGTGTTTGCTCCTTCTGCTTGTCATGTTTAACCTTTTAACATTATTTGATTCCTCTGCGACAAAAGAAAAACAAATGAAAAAAAGCGTTCAATGCACAATACATCCTAAATGTAATATCTAGGGAGCATTATGACGAAATTCGATTTTTAATCGCGAAAAATCAAATTGATTTTACTGCGTACAAAGATTTATACATTTTGAATTATGTAACTATAGATTTTTTAAGAATATAAAAATCCTTGATTTTCAATATTTCGTCTTGTGATCGAGGCAAGTCCCCTTTTGTACATACACATCACATATTCGCCGGAGCCTGGCGCCGTAGGCGCCCCCCTCATTGCGAACGACGTGTAATCTGATGCTCGGGAAATATAGGGGTGACTAACCCCCTATGAAACCACGCGTAACTCAAAAGAGGGGAAAGGGGGAGAAGCCTACGGGAAAAGTATCGAGCGAACGCCGCGCCGGTGCGTGGTTGCGTAATAGAAGACAGCAAGGATCGAGTCGCGCGATAAAGACTGGCCGTCGGGCTTTCGAGGGATTAAAGTCTGTAATTACAGGCGCTGCGGGGGGACGTTCACCAAAATGATTTGTGTCGGGGGTCCTAACGGCGCGCGCGGCGCCGCAAACGACGGTCGTGTAACCCCGGGCTCGATCGATGACACATCTCGACGGGAAGCGGACAGTCGCGCGTTAAGTCGATGCTGCGCGCGAGATTCTTGACCAACGAGACAAAATTACGATCATAAATCTTTATGGGAAAATAGAGGGAAGATTGTCGAGGGATATACGATCGAAACATTTTCAAACTTGTCGAGGCAAGTCAAAGCGTTTGATGTTCTCTTATTTAATTTTTCTTTTTTAACACAACGTCGACGATGACCATTCATCCGAATAATTATCCGAGTTCCTGCCGAGTTGCAATTGCATATTGTCAAATAATTCAGACGATGAGTTGTCACGTTTTCACAATACCATAAAAACCCCTTTTTAAAAAAGGTAAAAAAAGGGCGCCAAGTGTCAAAGGGCGCGTCATATTGTGCGTAGCTATTGCGCGAAATAATATTGTTTTAATTAAAAACCCCCTTATCAAAGTCTTTGATAGATGTAGATTATACATTTGTTTAAATTTTGCAGCAGTCTTGACTTCGACGCGTCCTTCGAGAATTTCACTTATCGCAACGAGACACGAGACCGTTCTTTCGTTCATGATCTATCATCGGAACGAGATTGATCGCGTCAGGATTCTGTCCTCGCTTATGTACGCCGGCTGACAAGTTCGCGTCTCGTTATAGCCTTATAGCGCCGCTCCAGCGAACGCCGCGCGTTCTTCAGTCGTGCCCCGCGCGTCCAGCGAGCCGCACGCGAGGTGGATTATGTGCGCGTTTCGAGCCCACGATTAAACGCACGATCGGCGAAGAATCGCGCGTGTCCCATCGAAACAGTGACTTCGATACGCTAAATCATCGAAACATCGTTTGTCGATGAGACGCCGCGATCTTGCCCGGAAAAAAACCGTGCTGGATCAAACACGGTAGAGAGGCGACGAAAAGTAAGCTGCATCCAATTGTTGTTGTTTGTAACTATTATTCTATAATAGCACGTAATTATAGGACGTATTGTAATTTCTAATTTTCAAGCAGTGTTCTCCGCGAAATTCCCTCGTCAGGAATTTCGGCGGAGATAATAATTATTTCCGCATATCCGCGTGAGGTCCTCAACTCGGTGAGAACAGAGCAGAATAATAAAAATTTACGGCTACGCCAATCCGTGGCGGAAGGGATTAAGGGATTACCATTACAAGGAATAAGGATTCTCGTGCAGAATCCGTCGCCCAACCGTTCGTTCGTTCGTTCGCTCGCTCGTGTTCCGCATCGATTTACGAGTGTTTACATCACGATGTCAGGGCGCGCCGGTAATCACCCGGTATTATGAATTATGCATCCCAGGGTGGTTTCGAATTTCCTCCCGCGATCCCGGTCCGCTTCGCTCCTCCGCCGTTCGCGAGCGGTCGTTAATATTAATTAATTTCGGGCGCCGCTAAATTGGCTCAAATTGCGACGCGCTCGTCAATTAAACCGCTTTGTCGTTGGGAGTTGCGTTTCATGGACCAACCGGCGAGAGTTCTTCATAGTTCCATTATTCTCCTGAACGCACTTGTCGAGTCGCGTCTGCGTGTTTGTTTTGGAGAAATATTCGACGAGCGATGAGAACTAACATGTATAAGTGAAATTTAATTCGTCGCCCGGATCACGGGATTCGATTTCCTCGTTGCTCACTGAAACGGGATAGCCTGTGGGCTATAAGATATTCCCTCGTTGCACTCCGTTCACGCGGGAATATCTCACATCGATTTTGTACAGCTGACGGAAAAACGTGCGCAATCATTCGAGGATAATCGTGACTTAAAAATTATCGTCATAGTTTTGATAATATATTTTATTTTATTTATTATTTAAAATGACACGAGAAGAGAGACAGAGATTTCTTAAATTAATATATTTTAAGCTTTTCCAAGCTTAGAAATTTCCGCGATTCCAGCCACCGAGTAGTTTTCGCATCGAATGCGAATGGAGCGCAAAAACGCCGGGAGATCTTCCGAGATGAAATCGTATTTCCAGATGTTGCCGATGCAACTCGGCGCAGCCGGTCGATCGCTTGTTACCACTCGCTTGTAAATTCATCTTATCCCTTTTTTTTTCAACGCGGAAAGGAACCGCGTGTGCTTCTTTTTCTTCGTGAAAGGAATGCGAGCGACTCGCGTCTGGTGAGCGACTCGTTGAACAAAAGGGTGTTCCCCGCTTGCTATGGGGGGACCCGGGTCTTTTCTTTTCGGCCCTCAAGTGGGTCAGAGCACTCTGTATTCACGAGACACGAATCGAACAATTTGAAAAAGTCAATCGAAAAGATACGAGAGCACTTGATAGAATAGAAAAGAAAAAGAAACTTGAGAATGATACAATATAAAAGTTTTCAAAAAATTGCATTCTGCTCAATCTCGTCGAAAGATACGACGAATGACCGTTGAAAGCACCGACTGAGTATCCGGAATCCGTAATATCTATATAGAATATAGAATCTCTTACATGGCGAGAGATTCCGCGTAAAATAAGAAATGTATTTTCAATTTCTCCATATTGCGATCGCTCGAATCAAATTCGTGAAGTGGATTCTCACGGGTGTCACGCCCACTTTATCGGGAAATCCGCTCTTCTCCCTCTCGAGAACCCTTCCTCAAACCTCAAGAAGTAGCGTCACGCATGGACGCGCATTATTTAAAAGTCGACGTCCGCGAACGGTAATTAAAATGCGCCGCGCGTTTCACGCAAATGCGCGAGTTCTGGCCGAACACGTGGCAGCAGGCAGGCAGCCTGCGAGCGAGCAGAAGAATGAGCTGCGGGGAAGAGTAATGACCGCCAATCGAATCAGCTACGATTTTACGAGCGTGGACAGTTTATGCGTTCCCGATAGGAACAAAGAGAGGAAAAAGTTCAAGTTTCAAGAATGTGCGTGTCTCGTCCGAACGAGAAGATGGGGAAACCGAGACGAGTACGAGGAGGATCAACTTTAAGATAATGATTTTATATTGGCGTTTTTTTCCAGTTGGAGTTTCTCATTTCTGAAAAAATTTCTGAGAATTCTAATTTTAATTTATGGAAGGTATGGTTTCGTGCAATTGTACCCTTTTAACTTAGCATATCGAGCGTATAATATCGTCCGTCGTGAATTTTTCGCTCTTTCGCAATCAAGTCGAACGGAAGTGGTAGTAACCTACAGAGGGACAAGAGCAGTCGGAACGTTTTACATTCCGTGTGGGTGTTTCCCCTCGTCTCTCTCGCAGCCTCTCCTTCTCTTCCTCTCTCTCTCTTTCTGTTTCCTTCTTCGATCTCTCGTTCTCGTCGGTCGCTCTTCTGTCTATTGCTCCTATCTTGTCCTTTCTTCCTAGCCTTTTCTCCGTGCTGGTTCGAGACCAGCATAGCCAGTCGCTGTGTCATCGAGGCCCGATACATCATAAATATAAATTGGCTGGGCGTTCGTGCGTGTGCGCGCATAAATGAAGCCGCCTGCGTGCGTGCGTGCGTGCGTGCGTCCGTGCTCCCGGCAACGTTAAAGAATGTTAATGTTAACTGGCAGCGATGCTCGCCGAAAATGATAAACAAATTCACCTTAGAACCGAGGAGTTTTGCATCCTGTCATAAACGCGGGAATTTAACAGGAGGAGTAGCCAAGGAATAATTTTCTGCGAGGGACCAGTCTTCCCCCTTTTTTCGCAATTTATTTATTTTAAGTAAGATAAACCTAAAAAATTCATTATTTTTTTATGAGAACCGATTATGATTGTGTTATTTATATTATTTTATACGATCAGAATCAATGATAAATTTCTTCTCCAGTTCGTACAGCCATCGCTGGTAAATGCAATCTTTTATATCTTTCGTTCTTTTGTGCTGAATTCTTTAAAGATTTTTCTGGATCCTTCGTGGTTTTATTTTACTTCCAGGAGAAAGCCAGAGTTATGACTCTAAGTGCGTCGTGAAACAACGAGATCGCGTGAGTGGTGAGTCTCGCACTCTCGCCAGAGCGCGGAAATAATCTCGATTTCGAGCAACCGCGATGATTAACAGCGTTCGTGGAATCGCCCGTGGGTCCGTCCATTTCAGCCGCAACATGCTCCTTGCGTTCGATCTCTCCTTTCTCTCTTTCTCTCTCCGGAGGGCCCGAATCCGTCTCTCATCTTCGCTTTAAACGCGAAACGCGACGAGCGCAGGCGAAAGCGCGCGGCTAAAACGGGCAGACCTAATCGTGCTGGCCTTGCGATCGCCTTCGGCGATTAATGCCGCGCGCGCAGAAATATGCACGCACAGACGTGGACGGCAAGCGGCAACCGGCAAGTGTGCAACTTCCTGAGGCACGAGATAAGCTCGTTAACGGCGCTTGTATGCGTGCACGCCCGAGAGCGCCAAGTGCCGCCGATAAACTTGACGGATCGTTTTCAGCGCGTGTCCAATCTAAACACCATATACACATTCCATATACGCGACTGTAAATTCGAATAATGTTACGTGTACGCAAGATGTCCCGGGCCTATCGAGAAATCCTACTCCGCTACTTCGCAGCCTATTCAGTTTTTATTTCGCGCGATAGTATACGCACAGGCGCGCTATTCTACAAATAATAATACCGATAATAATTCTTTTATATGTGCCTATTATACGTAAAATTATATGTCGATATATCTGGAAATAACGAGAAACTAAAATCGGAATCGTCGCGATCATACGAGGATTCTCTTCGATGGATCCTTGCATGCTGAATCTAAAGCCGACGGTTATCTTAATCGCCGAGCCTGCGATGCCGGTCGGCGAGATCACCGTTAGGCCTCAGGATCGTTGTCGTCGTTTCTTAATTATCCCGTCGTTAGAATCGCGGCGGCCTGCATCGCCAAGCACGCTTATCACGCGTGAATTCTCACCGAGCTCGTACTCGGAAACAATTTCTCGCGCTTCCATCATGCACTTCCGGCTGATCGAGCGCTAATAATCGCCGGTGGTATAGTGAACGACAAAAACCACGTCGATTTGTTGCAGGCATATGAGTGTGCTTTTTTTACGCCAAGACAAATATCATGCATATCTTAAAGTTTTATAGTTCAGTATATGTGTTTTGTATACAATATAAAGCTATATGTTACAATTTTATAAAATCCTACGTCCTCGCGCTTGTTTTAATTTCTATTACCTAAAATAAAACTATGTATTTAATTCTCTGCTAGACTTCGTTTTAGGAATATTCCTTTAAGTGTCCGACAATAATCAACTGGCATGTTTGAGTCCCACTTGTCCTGGTTACATGATCCATGTCGAATGACTCACAGCGCGATTAGAAGACTAATTACGCGTCACATAGATTACCCTGATGGGGGGAGATTGGTCGTACGCTAGGCACGGGTCGGCCTAGGACCGGTCGATCGTTTTCCAAACGATCACCTTCGGAATCGCGATAAATCACCACGGGTAAAATCGATGGTAAGCGAGACGTTGGCGTGGTGAAGCCATGGAAGAAAAGAGAAAAAGGTGCGTTTCCTCCTCTCTCTTTCTCTGTTTTTCTTTCTCTCCCCGTAGACTTGATTTGGTGGAAGGCGAAGGGGGAGGACGAAGACAAGAGATGCGAGATGCAAGGGAACACCTGTCCAACAGCTGCCTCGCATATGGCGAACTCGCGAGATTATGTAAGGAGGAGAGATTGTGTAGGTGCCTTGTTTTCAAACCGCCGCTGGCAGAGGAGCCCTCGGAACAATTAAGATAATCCGCGTCGCGTTAATCCTGCCATTGACACGGGTCCTTCGAAAAATCTTCCTTCTCCAGACAAATAAGGCCTTCTCTGCCTTCTCCGCAAGTTGGCTAGGGCGCTGTCTTCTTTTCCGTAACCTTCTTAACATCTCTATGCAATCAAGCGATAAAGATTCCTGTCCTGGATGTTTTACGTCTTTACCCCTTCGCAAAAGATTATATATTTCGTATATATTTTGGATCCTATTGTGGGTCCGTCTGTGGGTGGCATCTGAATCTCTCATTCGGCTCACGCATCTTCGCGGAATGCAATATCGTCCCTCTTCTTTTCCAGCCGTTGCACAGACGCTCCGACCATTAGTCATCCGCCAATAGGTCCTCTGTCCGGTAACTCACGGCCAAAAAGTCGTAAGTCAACGGAGAATGCTAATAATCTGCTCGTAAGCCCAGATCTCTGGTGTATGCGCGGTCGATCCCGTCGTGATGATAAACCTATCCTTTCTTCACAAAAACGCATTCGTCAATTACGTGAAAACCGTTTTAAACGCGACAGCGATTGCACTCCGAAATCCGCGTACGAATAAACGATGATAATTAAAGTGACATCGAGATGGGAAGAATTTCGCGCAAATTTTGAGCGAATTCCGATCTCAGTACGAGTTTGAGGATTAATTCACGCGACTTGGTGGCTCGCGCGCGTGGTCTCGGCGAAAGGGGCCCGCGCGGGGCCCGTATCGCATTATGAGAAGGCGTGGCAGCGCTACACGTAACAATGAAGCCGGTATAATTAAAATAAAGGAGAAAAGGAAAAACGCCCGCAGTTGCCTGTCGTGCAGACTCGCAGACAGCAGCCGGCCCACGCGTCCAATCCAATGCCGCGCTCTCGTCTCTCCCCGTCCGTTCCGAATCCCATAGATTGTCAATTGAAGCATGGCTCATTAATTCCCAATCACGTGCGAAGGCGGACCACCGTGGGACGCCGAAACAAAGAGCTAAACGTGACGGAAAATCGTTTAAGTGGAAAAGATAACCCGTTCAGCGATGACAGCCGATTAGTTATCGTTAATTGGCGAACAATATCAGGAAGATGAGAATTTGTCGGTATTTTTCTCATAATCTCTCTGAAAATAATGATTCGACACTTAGTAAATTAAGTTTGCGATTTTCGTGGTCGTTAAAATGCAAAAGAGATTGATTAATCTGTGGCTTAAAGGAACGTTTTCTTAAGATACTCTCGCGATACATCAACGTCATCTCAGGGAGAGAGATTCATTTATGTTCCGAGGTTTGAGACAGCGCAAATATAAACAGCGATTAGGGGGTGATCCTAAGTAAACATACTTCGTGAAGTGGTTGCGAGTTGCAGGCGAGGAGTGACGGAAATAAAAGCGACAACAGTACCGCGCGAGTGCCGACAAATTTCTTCGGCTTTATACGATGATACTATTACGTTTTTTCTCTATAACTGATTTGTATACCTTTGGAAAACAGATTTCAATACAGTAGTATCGGAGACCGGATTTTTAAACTCGCAAATCCGCAAGATTACATAAAAAATTCAAGTTTCGAAGGTGCTTTCTTTTCATATTTAATATAGGTCGCGTTTAGCCTTGTCGACCCGTCGCCGGTGGAGATCAAAGTCGACCTTTCGATTGGTGGTGAGAGGGCCAGAGCGATTAAAGTTTGCGGGTTTGAAGAGCACAAGAGAATCTCGAGAGGCGAGAGAGTGGTCTCGAGCAGGACGTGTGGCGTAAAAGGCGAAAAGGCGCCGCCCACGAATACGCCGGGAAGAGAAGGCCGGAGCTATTATTCGAGGCTATCGCCTCGAATTAACCCTTTCATAGATCACTCTTTTTACAAGGATATTCTTTTTAAAAGGAAATTCTCATTATCGCGTGCGCGCAGATAAATTAGAAACGTTTAATGTCTTCAAACATTATACGATAAAATTATTCAGGAACTTCTATTTAAAGTTGTATTTTAATCTATGTTATTCTAATCGACAAGAAAATTACTAGCGAGGCTTGTAAGGAGACCGCTATTTCCCGGGATGACCGCAAAGGTCTGGTCTCCCAGAATCGATCACGAACAAAACGTTTTACAACGTCCGTTTGTCGGTGATTCCACGTTGTCGTGAGCTAGATCCGAGGATCGAGTGATTTCTGTAGCCGGCGAGGAGCCCCCGTGCCCTTTCACGATTTCCGTGAAATCAGAATAAAAAGACGGAACTGTTGGCCGCTGTGCCGTAACCCGAGATCTGTGTATCCTACGTGTTTCGGTCCGTATCGCAGCCACGCTTTTAATGCTCGCGCTCGACGAAGGAGAACCTCGAATAGCAACGACGAGCGGCGCGGCGTTTTCCTCGAAATACTAATGTGAAAGGCAATTACTCTGGCATTCATTCGATTGCGGCCGCTCATTAAAATCGAATTTCGATAGAGGCAACAAGAACGCGATCGTATTAATTACCAACATCAAATCTTACTTATGCGGGAATTTGAAAAAGTCTTAATCCTTATTCATTATAATTATGCCGATATAATCTCAATATTTACATTCAGCGTAGGTGCTAAAATTCATGATCAATATGTTATTTTTCAGACACGATCGAGTGTTTTAAGAATGGCATAGAAAATCAATCAATCGGCAGCATGTGCTATGTGATAGTCACTGGACGCAGCCTGCTATGGACGCTCTTGTCTTTGGCAGCGTTAATGGCAGTTTTAGCAGGCCTTATCACCCCCAGATGGCTTGTAGGACCACTGACAATTAAGGACACAAGTAAGTATCTCCTTCTCAACTGATCAACTCAGACGAGTTACGTATTTACATAACAATTAAATAAGAAAATGATCGTCAGATAAAGTATCTCACTTAAATCTAGATCAGATCCGCGATATCGAAACAGTTCCCGTTGTTTATTTGTCGAGGCAACGTGCATCGGACCATTGATATATTGTCACTCGTTGACTCTAAAATTTTAGAGAATGGCACGGAACTATACACGCCAACCGTCGGGATCTTCAATCGTTGCACGAGATTATTCGGCAAGACGCACTGCGCGAATTTCAACATCGACGGCTTCGCGACGGACTCCAACGTCTTCCCGGGATGCTGGAAGGCGTCCCTGTTCTTCCTGTCCGCGGGTCTGGCGGCAATGTCGGTGACCGTGATAGCCGCCCTGCTCGGATGCTGCGTGCAGAGCATCGGCCGCAAGAGCATCTTCAATCTGGCGGGAGTGGCGCAAGCCGTTGCCGGTATGTAATGTTGCTCTTCGACGGAGGCGAGGATCGAGATGATGAGATGACGAAACGACGAAACCCCGACTGGCGACTAAGCTTCTTAGCTCGCGGACGAAATAATCCTTGAAATGATGGCCGATATTTTTATACGTTCCAAAAAGAGATTTATATTTCTCTCTCTCTCTCTCTCTCTCTCTCTCTTATATGTATACTAGGATTTGAGTTTCCAATACTTCTTCCTTAGAAATTACAACAATTGCTCCGATATATACAAAAACTCGCTGGCCTTTTATCATCAGTGACATTCTGACATTAGTGAGAATGACGCAGATCTTAGAAAGCAATGATCGCTTCGTTGCAGCTGAGTATTCCGCGTGCGTAACATGCTTTCAGGCTGACAATGGTATCTCGAGAGTGCGAATGACGCAACCGCCATTGTAGCGAAAGGTTGTGCCCGGAATAATCAACGAGCATGTACTTAAAAAGCGGTCCCATTGTCACGGTTCTAACAAATCAAATAATCGGGAAACGCATCTGTACGAGATATGCTTTACAATTTTGCACGTCGTTCTAGTTTTGCGCATTTATTTCCACAGGAATACTGTATCTTTTCGGGATGATCCTCTATCCTGCTGGTTGGGGTGCCGAGAGAGTGCAGAGAATCTGCGGTCCTGAAGCCGACGCCTTCTATCTTGCTAACTGCAGTCTCGGTAAATTCAATGTTCAACATCGAAAGTTAGAAAAAAATAATTTTTTATAAAATCAGTCTTTTAAATTCTTCTTCTCAAGAGACAGACAGTTACTTTTATTCGTTAAATAAATACGATGAAGATTTCCGTTCCAAGAATAGATCGATCGATAGGCTCCTTGTTTGTTACACAAAATAATAAAATTAAATTGGATTCTTGATCGAATCAAGTTAGGAACGGCTGGAGGATGTAAAAGAGGATCGTTTCTTCCAGGTTGGGCGTTTTATAGCGCGGCTATCGGCGTCGCTCTCACCTTCGTCTGCGCCGCCTTTAGCGGACAGGCGGAGAAGTCGACGGCCAGCGACAAGGTCCAAGACAAAATGAACGAAGGAAAGACCCTAATATGCTTAGCCTGAGCATGCAAATAAAATCAGCGAGGGGTCCGGCCTCGCCGTAACGGGTGCCGTGGTGCGAAGCGTCGAAATGGGATACTCGAAGAAGACCAGTGCAACCAGAAATATTCACCTCGTTGTGTTCACCGCGCGGCAGAAACGAACGGAAACGAAAGTTTTGCTCGCGAATGAAATTGTTGCACTATCGAGTAATTAATTGCGGGCTCGGAAGGGAAATGGACATTTTGCTGAATGTCATACGCGACGCATTGTACGCACGAAGATTAAGTATCGGATGTACTTACCGTCTTCCCACACTTACCGCCGCAATTTATGACGCCTACGGTGTTCGCGGAGAATTCCTATTTTATATCTTATACATGTGTTTTTATATGTCAAAGAGAAATAAACAGTAAAACGTGCATGTTCGTTTTTTGTGGATGTCCTTTTTGTCACTGGATGCGAATAAGGTGAATGTACTGTCGCAACAAAGAGAGAGAGAATATATCCTAATGATTTCTCTTCAACTCTCATTTGTGCCAGCCTGATTAACTTTTCGAAAACGCCGTTTACGTTTTCAAGCACACTTGACTGATAAATAATGGAATTTATTTATTTTATTTTCAATTATTAACAGATTTCGTGAAATTCGGTCGAACGTATAACTTAAATGGATACATGTACATGAAATTGTCGGCTGTCAGTCGATTATGTATGTATGTACACACGTATAAATAATGAAGGCACCAAGGGAATCAACAATCAATAAATTATATGGGCAAATTTGTATGAAAATTTCGAATGAGACGAGTGTAATTGGCAATTATAATAAGAAATGTAACATTATAACGGAATCGCGATTACAGTTCGTGTATGACGACGCGCGTGGGATTATTTACTTAGAGTATGAGTGTTATTTGGTTGATGACTTGCCGTTAGAACCGCTGACCATTGATCGGACGCCGAGGAGTAACGCTATCGTACAACTACGCGAAGAAAAGAAGGATGTGACGTGTCGTGACGAGAGATATTCTTGTCGTAGGAATGTCAAATTCGGCGGATACGTACGTCGATCACAGTCGGATTTTCGTCGCGGAGATTCGTCGCGATAGTGAGAATATTATCAATGCATCTGCCACGCGTTTGCATCCGGATATACACCTCTCGCTCTGTCTCTTTCGACAAGCGTTTCAAATTATGTGCAATATTCGACGATTCGTCAAACACAATCATCTTACAAGTAGTCAAAAAAATATGTTAGCCAGTCGAGTGTTCCTAGCGCATTTGTTAGCCTTAGCCTCGCGCGCGAAACCTGGAAACATCGCTAAGAGCGTTTCCGAGGAGAACGTGGGATCAATTTGTATATCCACGTTTCGCGCGGGAGACGCGAGGGTGTAACTGCACATGATCATAATTAGAACAATAATAATACAATAATATTTATCGCCGTGAGACGCGCAATATATATGATAAGAATAATAGGAATCTTTTTACTCCTACCTGGTGTTGACGATATCTCTCAACGGGGGAAACTTTATCGACGTCTGATAGAAAAAGCTATTAGGCGAACACTCGGCGTGGAGTCGGCCTTGTGCAAATGTGAATATTCATTAATTCTATTTACATACATAAGCTACGTAATAAACTGTCCGTCTAGGTTAAGGAGATTGTGAATCATCGAAACGGAACCTATCCTAAATAAATTAGTAAATAATGTATTTGTGTAAAAAATCGTTATATATATATGTATATATCAAATTATTATATGTTACAAATTCTTATCAATTTTTTTATCCTTAACCTAGACGCATCTCTCGACTTTTAAAATGCGACTGATTCCCATTAGTGAAAATTCTTGCGGAACCACGTTCCTTTTTCAGTCGTCTGTTCCTAACTTCTGTCTCACGTAACTTATTTTAATTTAATATTAATATAAATATAAGTTAATAATTTCTGTCCGGAGAGACACGTAACGTAGAAAAACAATTTGATAAAGTGCTACAGTAAATATTTCACCTTTCGTTTATAAAATATCTTTACTGGACAAGGAGCGACACATATCGTATCGCGTTATTGCGCTAGAATGCTCGAAACACGTCAAAGTTTGATGAAAAAAAAGAGAAATCGCTGTAAAACGTAAACACCTGCTCTTCGTTAACTCGTATGTATATCCTCTCTTTCTTATTTGTAGTAGTATTAAATTTTCAGCAACTTCAACACATATTACATGATCTATCTGCTTAATACTTTCCTGTTCTTCGCCGCGCATAACTCACGTGTGATTCACGCGCGCGCACGCGCGCAGCAAAGGATAATATCTTGAATGATAATTATAACAAGCAAATTTGATTTTTTTTGCCGAAGCTGATTGCCGTCTCGTGTACGAGCTCGAGCCCTTTCTTTCTCTTGCCTTTCGCGTTCGAACTGACGGTCTATACGCGCTAATATTTCTTAGGAGTCGCAATGTCGAGCGATAGTATCGCTCGATCAAACTCGGACTCGACATACAATGGTTCGTCGTTACGTTTCGGGAGCGAAGATCTCGACGGAATTATCGGCGTTCTGCGCGTTGGAGCGCATCGCTCGTCTCCGTTCCTCAATCATTTGTCGTCGCGCTTGCTCCCTCGCTTCTCGCGCCTTTTTGTTTGCCTCACTGTTCGCGGTCGGTTTCGCTTTGTGGACTGGTATGACTCGGCGTTTACCGTTCTGCTGCGAAGCCGACGCGGTTTTCTTGTCCGGCATGACCTACAGCACACGGAATAAAGTGTTAGAGGTACAATCGCGGAAAATCAAAATGTTACAGAATGTAATTTAATTTTTATTTCAAAGACGGAATATGAATCGAAAAGTTAGAGGATGATTCGGTATCAACAATAATATTTCGTCATACCTCTTGCCATTGCGACTTCTTCAGTTTCTCTATCTGGTCAAAAAGTTCGTTTACTTGAACAACCTGCAGCATCACCATGTCCCAGAAGCCAGCCAAGTCCTCGTTCGTCGTTGGAAATTCTTCACCCGGCATCTGATTCTAAAATATCAAGACACGACATTAATTGTAATCGGTTTAGTGCTTCAGATAAGAAACAAACAATTAGAAAGTTTCTTACGATATTCTTTTGACATAATCCTTCAAATTGCTGCATCTTCTGTGAGGCTAACAGTCTTGCTTTTCCCGCGGCAGATCGCAGCTTCCCAGCTGCCTCTTCTGGCAGTGCAACAGTATCACCGCTAGCTAACTCGGCCTCAGCAGATGCGGCCAACGACAGCAGTCTATCTGTCTCTTCTTTCAATAACTAAAAGCACAGTGTTTATAAATTATCATTGCCAAAAAATATAGGTATTTGTGTCGTGTAATATACGCATTTATTTTCCAATTACCTTCATAAAATAATGACCATCTTTCTCTTCGACTACTTTTTCCGCCTCTTGAGCTTGTTTCGCTATATTCGTCGAGCTGACGCTAGGTTCTAACACGGGTAACACTACTTTCGGCGCAGCTGGCTGCTGATCAGGTATGCTTTTACCAGCCGTATCGCGCTGCGATACGTCACCCTCTATGGTAATCGGGATTCTTCTAATTACGCTGTTTTGTGAATTCGTAGTTGAAGGAGTCTTCTGCTCGCTTTTTCGCGTCATTGGTGTTACCCTGAAGGTATAAAAGTATTTCGTCGTCAAAAAGGAAAATTAAAACAATTTCTATTTTATTTACGGTTAAAGTATAGACGCTTACCTTTGTAATGGCTTTATAACTTGTTCTGTGCCGTCTGTGGGTTTTCTACTACTGACTACAGGGAGCTGCGCCCGAAATTCCGGACGCAAATGTCGCAGGACAGGCAGATTCTTTAGCGATTCTTCCGTGTTAGCGTTGTCTGCCGAAATGTCATTGTTATTACTGGATTTATTGAAACTACTGTCGCTAGTATTTAGCTTAGTGATGCTGCGTTTGAAGAAGAAACCCTGCGCTAGAGCACCTGGACCATACAGCCGCTCCACTCGCTGTTGAATAAAGGATTTCTCGCTGCTCGACGAGGTGTTTAGCACTTGACTCTCAACCTCTACCGACGAGCCATTTAGAATACTAGTATCGCTAAACGATGCACCCGAAACTGCAAAAAAACGAAAAAAATTAAATAAAAGAATCTAAAATAATATAAAATATAAATGATAATACAGAAGGGCTAGTAATTCGAACTAAGTCACTCCACCAATAAAGAGATGTTGGTGCGAACATTTATATAATTACTTAACAATTGATATAAAAATATAACGCCCAAAGTTTTGGGCTTCTTAGTATTTCTTTTTGATAGACATAAGAACAATCCAAAATAAAATTAACAACAAATAGCAATATATAAATACACATAAATCAGAATTAAAATCTAATATCAAGTATTTACCGATAGATATAATTAAAGATAAAAAAGATATTTTAAATTAGAAGTTACTTTACCAGAGGAATTAGCAGAGGAAACGTAGCAAATTAGAGGAAATATACTAAGCATAGCTGAACTCGACAATAAAAGACGGTACAACAAACAAGACGATACAAAACGGACTAACTGCTAACGCGTATGTATCTCTTACATGTATCGAATGACAACAATCGTTAAACATCAACGTTAATGTCAAAACATAAATATATAGGTCAATGTAATATGACCCACAACTTAACGACGAATTAAATATTATATTCTGTATTAAACTTAGTTAACATAGAATAATATACAACATTAATGTTATATTCACTAATAAATAAATAATATAAAATAAATTTGAGTCTGGCTATAATTTTGTTACTTAATATACAACATATCGAATATAAATTACTTAAAATTTTCATCGAGGGCATTATTCAAATTATTCTTGAAATATTATGATCCACAACTGTCGAAATTGATTTTTTAATAATTGAAAAGGGAATTAGTTTTTAGATATAGCTTAAAGAAGGTATGTGAGAAAATTACACAAAAACCATTAGAGATAAAATTAATAGCGTATTAAAGTCGTTTATGGAAAGCAATTCTTCTTACGATTAGTGACGCCTTGCTTCGGAGAGGAGAAACCTGTGCCCACGGACTTGTTCTGTTGTCCGCAGGACATCATCGGCGACAATCCGGGGCTCCGTTTGCTGGCGGAAGCGCTCATCCTGATGGGACTGAGTTCGGGAAATGCCGCGTGCAACGACACTCCCTTGTCGACTTCCGAGTAACCCTGGCATGTCATGCTGATTGAACTTCTACTCTCCATATATGTTTCAACCTTGCACTCCTCCTTCACGCCGTTCGTGAATCCGTTTTGTCTCTCCATCGCTAACGGCGATATCGACTGGCTCTTAGGCGGATGGTGGGACGTCGGGACGTTAAGATTCTCGTTGGATCTATAGATTTCAGATATTTATTTAATTGAGAGTCGTACGTACATTTTACGCGGCGCGGCGAGGTAAAAGGGACGCGTGAAAAAGAGTCACGGCCGTATCGCGCTGCGCGTGTATTTGTCGCGAGACACTACCGTGTCTCTCGATGAATCTAACACCTCACCTGAAACCTGCAGGACTCGTGTCCCTCGTGATCAGCCTCGTGCCGGGACTGCTGTCTCTCGAGCGGAATCCTTCCCTCAGTTTACTGTCGTACCTGGTGATTCCTGAGTAGCCGCTTATGCTGCACGCCAATCCCAAGTAACTAGGCTTCTTCGCTGCCGTCAGCTCCGGCTCGGGGCTGCCGCGACGAGCATTGCTGGCGTTCAACTTCTTCTCGTCGGGGGTGAGATGCGACTTCTGCAACGTCTCGTTGCTACCGTTCGCTAAATTCTCGGATGACGGCACCGGTTCGCCGTTGCACGACAGGTTCAGGCTGTGCAGAGTCTTTTCGGACACGGAGTCCACGGTGTTCTCTGAAAGTGGAAATTTCGATCTAATACTCGCGAATATTTCTCGATCCTCTTCGGCTCCGATTCTCAAAAGCTCGGAACGAAAGACGTAGAAATCGCCACGAACGTCGCACACCGCGCGATTGAATGAGATATTACAATCCTGTAAACTTGGTTGCTTCGTATTATCGTAACGATGGCGAGCTAGAGCTGCGCAGATTGAACCGCAATAGAACGTTCAAATTTATCTGTCGGCGTTTAGATCCTTCTGTTACGCTTTTATCTCAATTCACGAAATCTCGATTCACCGTATGCTCTCCATTAACGATGAATGTCCGCGAGCCAACTGCTTGGCCGACGAGACATTCACCTTCGAAAAGCCCTGTCGCCCACGCTACTATGCACACGCCAACTCGCGTTAAACGAATGTTATTCGCGTCGTGATCGCGACGCAACCTTATTTCCTGGGAACCGGTGGAGCGGCTCCAAGCTCGCTACGCCGAAACAACCGGATGGAAATCCGGCTTGGTCACACTTGGAGTTTTCGACTACGATCAACCGGCGCGCTTCGCGGAATTGAGATGAGCCAACGAGCCCGCAGAAAGTTCTCCACGCTCGTCTAAATCGTCGTGACGGTCCTGGAACACTGAGCAGAGACTCCCTCGTCAGTGCCTTCTTGGCAACGATGAGGAAAAGAAGCATTTGCACTTGGTGCAAACTTGCCTACGGGCTAAATCCGATCGGTATTTCGAGCGAGCAAAAAGCGCCCGCCGACCTGCGAGAAAGTAACGGTGGAGAGATCGGCGACCTCACCGACCTTGAAGCCTCGAAAATCTGCATGGATTTCGGTCCATGGAATACCTGAGATCGCGATACAAAAGATAAGTCTTTAAATCTGAGCTAATCGCGCACAATCCTTCTGTCCTCCTAAGAAATTTCATCAATTCGCGATGCACAAATACAGAATTTGTAGTCAATGCCCGATATAATATATGTTTTTCGCAAAGAGCCAAAGTAAAATATAATGTGAGGGAATATTTTACTGATTAAGTAATATCAAGGTTGTTAGATATTTAACGTGCGGCTTTCAGTCAATTAATTGTCGCATTTTCAGATAATTGAAGGAATTGGTTTAAGAGATAAACTGTACGACATAATCCCACGTTCTTTCAAGCGCATTCCACTTTTTTCCATGAAATGACTTCTTCGCTCAAGCGACGCTAATCATTCTCGACCCGACCGAGTTCTCGTAGACAATTCTCTGCGAGAAGCGATCGTTTTCTTTGATAGGGAAGATTCTCTGTCATCGCAGCAAAGTTCTTTTGCCAAAGAATCGTAACGTTCTAGAGATATATTAGCACTAAAAAATCCATAATCCATTCAAAAACATTTCAATTGTTGAATTTCTAGCTCTCATCTCTCCGTAAAACTTTAGTTAATCATATCTTATATATTATTCGATTTTTAAATATCACGAATTCTAGACGTATCTCCAGATTTCCTTTTAGATATTTTCTCTCAATGATACGCAACTTAGGAGAGATCATTAATTAGACAACTTAAAAAAATAAAAATAATTTATATAGCCATGGGAATGCTTTTCGATAATAAGGTGACGATTACTGAGCTCTTATCGGTAACGCGTCACATAATCGTGGGGATTACGTGTCTCTCAATGCGGGATAGCCAACCTGATCGGTCGGACGCAGAGCGGTCGACGTCCAGGCTGCAGCTACCGATGCTCTCCTGGCTGGTCATGTTGGGGTGATGCCTGGTGACGCTCTGCGCTGACGGTCGGGGATCCGGGTCGAGGCGATGATAGTTGAGAGGCTGCACCGCCAAGGAGAGCGGTCTAGTGCGTCGATGCGAGCGGATGCCACCGGCTCCGGGTACCGACGATGTCACCGTCGCGGCACAGGAGTCGTCGACGTCGTCCAGACCCGCCACCTCGCCACCGCCGCGCCGAGGCTGCCCGCTCGCTCGCCGCTCCTCGTCCACGCGATCCTCGTGCACACTGCACAGGTCCGGTTCTCATCCCGTATGCTGTCACGCGTGCTGTCAGAGCGTTCTCGAGCTCGGTGCGGTTACGATATTTATGTGCATATACATATTTTAATACACGGTGTGCGAACTTGCGAGCGCCTTGGTGATATTTCCGACTAACGACTGAAATTATTTTTCCTTGATAAAAGTCGTCTTGCGACATACGTAAATATAATAGATACTTATCGATATTTAATTTAAAAAATGATATTTCGTTATTCACTTCTTTTCAAGACTTCTAATCCATTATAGCTGAAGGCTATAAAGGTTAAAACTGGTAACCCGAAGGACGACAGATCATCTTTTAATACACATTACTTTAATGAAATTTTTAGTCGTGACCCTTGTCATCCAGATGTTTAACAGTGTAGCTTTAAAAATTGATCTCCGATTAAACTCTGAGGAAATATTACTTTAATTCTTTTTCAACAAGAAATATCACGCTGTTCACCAAGTGCGCTTATTATCGGACACCAAGTATTTCTATATGAAACTTTGACATACATTGATTTGACTTTGGAAAAGTTTAAAAATGGACAAGTTTAGCGGAGCGACCTCGATTGATAACGAGACGTGTTGAAAAACCGTCTTCCGGCGGCCTTTATCGGGTTTAACGGAACAAGTTGCATTTCTCCGTTTCTTTTGTGAATGTCACGTCGCCTCGAAGCAAGCGAGAAAGTAGCACGAATTAGCATTTGCCAACAACCGCCGCGACTACTTTTTTATACTTTTTCATACGGTGTAATGGCAATTGATAAGTTGGCCTCCGATTGTTTTCTCTCATCATGTATGTATATCACCGAGGGAGCTCGAGAACATCGTGCAGGGAAACTGGTGGCACTGCAATGTATCCGACGGATTGTCGGTTTCTCGACAGACCGGAGGTATTCTGCAGGTATAATATTACGATTGGGAGGGACGGAGGGGATCGGGAGGGACCTTGCCGAGAGGTTCGACGATATAACGTCGATGCAGAGAATCTCGAAGACAGCAAAAATAGATTTTACAACGGCGTTCCTCGGCCACGGGCGGGAGGTCTCGGTTTCGTCGCGAGAATTCCCTCGGAATTCTTTCACCGCGCGCGCGACGCGACGTGGCGTCAACGAGCCGAATATTCTCATTACCGATGTAAAGAGAGTAATTAGCGATATCGAAGTCGCGTAGCGCATAACTGTCCGACAGGAGCGCGGCGTTTTAATGCCTGTAATGCGGAGAAAACTCAGTGGAAAGTTTTTTTTTGCGGCGCAATAACGATCAGATTCATGATTTAACGAAGGCAAACATCATACGTTATTATATGCGCAGGCAGTCTCATTAATTTCACCGTGACTTTCGTATTTTTCTGCATGATATCGAGACAATGAATAAGGCACAAGTTTTTATTGCCGCGAGTCACGAAACGCGCGCCAATACCATATTTTTCCCGTATTGCATTATATGACCATTACGTGCACGAAAAAAACCCCGCATATCCTTAATCTTTTTACGGTACTGCATCTGGAGATAAAAATTAGAAAAAAAAGTATCGGAAATGACGCTACGTAACTACGAATTGAATAATCAGTTATCTAATCGACAAAGGAACATTTGGAAAACGATGTGTATCTGAATTTCGAGAATTATTGCAGGAGTGGCACCAGCTTCCGACATTTGATTTGTCGCTCGCAGATGAGAGACTCGTGCAAATAGCTCCGGCACGCAAATTAAATCGTCGAGAAATTGGCGCCGGTGTTAATTGCACGCGCTAATTGCACAAAGATGCATCGGTCACTCGTCGCGAATCGCATGGGAGTTATCAACTACAGATCCGTTCATTTCAGTCGCACTTTTCTTCTTGAAAGACAGGCGCACTCTTGTCTAAGAGAGAAAAATGAGAGATTACCAGAGAGTGCGACTAAAAAGAATGAGCCTTTATGTACACAATCGCGGATCAGCGCAAGCGGGTGCGTATCAGATGCGATTACACAAACTGCATGCAATAAAATCGCTCTCACATCGGCGATTAAACTCGCGACAGCTCTGCGACGTCTTGCGCAAAAGAAAAAGAAAAAAACACACAGATCGTCCTTCGACGAATGTCGCACGTTTACTCGCTCATGTAATCGCAAAAGTGTAATGTACATAGAAACGGAGGAAGTTTCTTCGAACAAGTAACACAATATGAGATGTATAGGGTCTCGTTTCTCTCAAACCGTTACATACTGAAATCATTTACACGTACAAGTGGAATTATAATACGTATTTATAATTATAATTAGAATATATAACTGTAGTAAAACTGTCGTCAAGTTGTACGTATTTTCCAAATTATATTTTTTAAGACTTACGAATGCCATATAATATACTTTCTAGCGCTTTCACTGCCACTGATGCGACTCCTCGGTAAAAAAAAAAAAAAAAACACGCCGAGCTCCAAACAGCACTCGTGTGTGTAATGTATCAGTATATGGCGCCCGTAACGGATTGAAGAAACGAGTCGCGCGTGTAGGTAAGGCTGTTCGGTGTTGTACAATGTTGTTTACGATGCGGAAATCGGCGCTGACATAATTGCGAGTTAACGGTTTAAAGTGCATCGTGGGGTACAGGCGTGCGGCCAAGCAAGACTAAGGTGTGCAAGGTGAACGAATCATGCTCGATCGCCGATGATGATGATGATGGCGTGTGTTTGTATGCGTGGACGCACGTGGTCGGACGGGGAATAATCGACAGCGTTGGAAAATGTCAAAGGGTTATTACACGTGGACATATAACAATTCCTCTAGCTGGGTCACTTGGGAGAACCTCGACGTTGCCGTAAGGCGACGCTGACCGCGATAGCCCGACGGATTTAGTCTCGCTCGACGTTTATTGAGCATCTCGAATCCTGGATTCTTCTCAGCGCGCTACAGGAGTGACGAATGCATGATGCGGATGCATCGCTGCATTGCACCATTAAATGAATCTCGATAATATCTATTCACGTTCTAATCGCTTCACCGTGAAACATCTAATAGGGATCCAACAGATGCTTATAACATATTGCGTGTTGTGTTAGTAGAACGTTAATTTATGGTTGATTAATTGTTAATATCACACATTAAATATCAATTATATTAACAGTTATCCACATTGGATAAAAACATCGTACACCTGAACGCGTGTTATCTTCTATAAGAAAAAAAAACATGCATTCAAAAGTGCAACGCAATATTAATGTCAGTAAATTCATTGTTAAAATTTTAGGGACTCGTTGTTAAAACTCGCTCAACGGATTTTTCAATCTTTCGCAAACGTCTCTTTCTCACTGCCTACCTTCGCCGCCAATGTTTCCAGAGGAGGAACTTGGAGACATTCTTTTTCGCGACCGGGTTCACCGTGTAGGTGCCGCTCTCAATTTTTAAGGGCATCCTTAGCCACGAACGCGTCACTGTGGATTGCGCCCGAGGCGCGTCGACGGCGTGCGGTCGCCGCGAGCCGATATATCGATCGCAAGATGATCTGCGAATGTCAAAGGGAATGATATTGCACGCGCATCACTCTCGCTTCGTATTTCGAGTGGCAATAAGCGCCGTTAAAATGTGACTCCAAGCGTTATTGTGTCCGCGCGTGTTATTCGTATACGATCTTTTTTTTTCTAATTCAATGGTGTCAACTAGAAATTAGAGAAATTGGAATTTTCTTCGTAATTGTACAAATTATTACCAATATCTTTATTGCCAATATCGTGCATTTATAAGCACGTCATCTTGACTCATCTCGGCTGATCTCGCAAAAATAGGGAGGATACATCCGTAGCGCTGTTTCACCAATCGGCGCCGATTTATTTATTCTAATCGTGGGATAGAAGAATCGAGAGGATGAGCCAGATCGTATCGGTGATTGTGATTTCTCTCTTTTTCGCGTTGCCTTTTGTCGGCGTGGCACTCGCGAGCACGTTTCTAGGATGACTAGTTGCCGAAGACTGGCATTCCCAATCTCGTCCCAGCCGCCGTCGAGACTCTTTCGCTTTCTCTCTCGAGATGCATCCTCCTTTTCTTTCTCTCTCGCACCTTCGCCCGGTCCCTCCAAATCCCCGCCATTCCAGCCGGTCTCTTTATCTTTCCCCAAGTCGAGGGTATATTTTTGGAACGCTCAAAAAACCACGATGGTACACGGTGCCGCGTCTTTCCCCGCGTCCTGTCTCTCCTTCTATTCCTGCTTCTCCTCTCTCTCTTTACGCGGGCATTAACGCGTGAACGAATGTGGAAGGGTAACACAAACTTAAAGGGAACCGCGAGTGCGGGTACACGTGCCCGGCACGCGCGCGCGCGCGCACGTCTTGAAGAGAAACGCGCTTCAAAAGCTGATCGCATCCATGTAACTTGCGAGAAATCTTCATGTCTTATCCTCTCCAGTTTTATGGAACTTGATTATTAAAACACTGAAACGAATGCGACATGTTTTTTTGCTTGTGAAAATATTTGAAATCGTCAGAATTACTTCGCCGATTTCTAACTGTTCAACGTGAAACCGAAGATTACCAGAGATAAAAATTATCAGAGATAAAAATGCTTTTTCTTGCTGAAATATTATATGACACGCGATAAAACAAATCTAAACACTTCCAAGAATTGGACTGATAAACGGTGCAAGCTTTTTAATGATCGAAATAATGCGCCTCCTCTCGTAAACGAACTTGAGCAGCTTCGATTTTACATGCGGGCGAGCGGATAAGTGCCGTGTAAGTCGCTAGCAAGGGCTAATAACTCCTTTCGGTTCCTGTCATCGTGGTCTTTTACGGATCGTTAATCCGTAAGAGCTTTTACGGCCTGCGTAATAGTTTCTCCTTCTTCGTGGCATTGCAGGGTATGTGTCTGTTCCCGAACTCGACCCACGTGACAAAACATCGTATATAAAAGATGCGTATAAAGGACTACGTTTGAACTTTGTTTGTATTTTCAATAACTTGGCGTGATTCATTTGCCTGTTGAGATAGGAGTTTCCGAGAAAAATGCGATAATTTTTCTGCGAAAAGTTTCCGAGGAACGCGCGCAAACTAAGCCTATAATAAAAATTAAAATTTATGGCGAGTGCCAAACTCTCTGAAAGTTCAACAAAGAGTCTTCATGTAGCAATGAATTATGCTCCAACGAGTCTGACTTGGAGACGTGCGCGAAAAAATTAGGATTTACGCTCAATCGTTGTACAAAAATTTATCCAGCATAATAAAAATTGTTCTTAAACTGTTCCTGAATCCAGTTTGCATTGTAACGAAAGAATTAAATAGATTCGAAAGAAGACGGAAACAAGATAAAAGACACATTTTATCTCTCCTCCTCTTTGCACTGCCTCGAAATATCACAGAGAGCAACGAATGTCCGCATGGCGGAAATCTCTCGTCTTCCGGATAATTCACGCAAGGGTTTTCCTCTATTACTATTCTATTTCGGTGCAGGCCGTTCGCGACGAGATTTACGAGTTCGGCAATTGAAACCGACAAGATGCGGGATGTCGTCGAAGAGATCGGCGATTCATGTCGCCGCGTCTCGGTTCGTTTGCACCGGCACCGAGTGTCCTGAGATGTCAGCGACTTCTCGCGCGTTAACGACCTGGAGACCACGTCAAACTCGGTATTCTTCGTTCAAGGGACCACCGTAATTTCAGCGGACCCCTCGACCGGGATCGTCGGCGAACGGATGCCATCTGATCACGAAGATCGCGCCGAGTACGAAAGAGAGAGAAAGCGCGTTGGGGTCATCCTTCTCTCGCAAAAATTTATGCCACGCGAAGTATTAACCCGAAATGCAGGTTTCGGCCGAATCTGAAGTTCGGCGCTATCGAACGAGAGAGTTCCTCGACCTGTACACTTTGGGCCGGTTCCTTTTCCTTCTCGTTACTTATACGATTATGCTCGTCACGACGCTCGCCAAACGATCCTCGGTCACGAAAAGCGCGAGCCATCGATGGGAGCAAATTTCGTGAGCAACGATTTACAGTCGATTAGAATGCATTCGCGAATTAGCATTCATAAAACTTTCCGATATTGGATAAATCTTCAACAATGTCACGAAACTGCACATTATAAGCCTAATAAAATATCTGACATAGTAGATGATAAAATCATAATTTGTTTTATAAGAATGAAAATGAGATATTGTTGGCGCAACATATTCGCGCGACAGTTCCAAATATAAGATTCGCGAAAAAGTACAGTGAGAACATAAATAAGACCTAAATGTTGAAAGCATGAGTAGCGCGAAACAAGAGCTGCCGTCTGGGAATGCCAAGAGCGCTGCAGCTATGAATTCAAGTGCGATATAGTGGCCGCACCGCGACTCACGAGGCTTAACATAAGCGAGTCTAATGAAGAATTTCACGCGTGGGGCGTATTTAAAAAAAAACTATTTCACACGTCCTATATATTACTAATAATATCCTAATAATTAATATATATAATTAATATAAAAAGTTAAAAGTACGGATTCAAGTACTATGCACCTGATGTTTATCTAGAGATGGCGAGTCAATAGCTCGTGCACCAAGTTTGATAGATTACGATTCGACGCTCAACGAGATCCGTAAAATACGATTGTGCTGTTGCGCGAATGAACAAACGAAGGAATTCGCGAGAGAATGAGGTACGTTCGTTCCTTCCTGTAGAAAGAGAGAGGTGCGTGTATGCACATTATCTCATCTTCTGCAAGAGGCCTTAAAATATCTCGCGTGTCAATACATCCATCTCTTTCGAATGCACCTGCCTTTGAGTGAAGGTTCAAAACTGCATGTTTCGCGTATTTACTCCTCCTTTCTTTCCATCATTTATACCTGCCATCGTGGCGAGCAATTATACACAGGAGACAGAGAAAGATTAGATCGCTAGCGATCAAAAGCAAGGTATATTAAGCTATCTAAGCAAAATTATCAGAATTACAAAAAATTTTATATGAAATTAATTTGCTAATCATTTGCTATTTTTTGCTTTTAAAAGTAATTTTTTTGCTCCAGCTATTAAAAAGTTACGAAGGGCTGGATAGCTTAAGCTTAAGATTAAGCTGCCACGCCATTGTAAAAAAACAGCCCTTCGTAACTTTTTAATAGCTGGAACAAAAAAATTACTTTAAAAGCAAAAAATAGCAAACAATTAGCAAATTAATTCTATATAAAATTTTTTGTGTTCTGATAATTTGGCTTAGATACTTAATATACCTATCAAAGCATCGCGTCGATGAGCTATGTAAACGTCATGTGTAATCGAGCAACGCTAATTAATCGACGATTTCTATACACGACTTCTATACACCTAACCAGCAATTGACGGCAGCATGTAGCAAGAGGCTCTTTTGCGTTTATCACGCGTGACCTGAATGCAAAATGCCGTTTGTTCTCATGATTTCACGTTTCGTCACGGAGTACATTGACACGAGATTTTCCATACCTATAGGCAAAGAAAATGTTATCTTCTAGGCTAGGCTTGCTTCGAGGAAAATAATTAAACAAAATAAAAATTAAGGTGCACATCGTTTGCCTTAATTCACAGTAATCATAAAATTAGAAGCTCTAGAAATATAAATAACAGATTAAAATACTAATTTACATTGTCGCTATTGTACGCGGAAATGATTAGTTTTACAATCTTTTTAAATTCAATTCTAATTCTAAAATTACATATCGCAAAATCTTTCTTTCAGCATGTACATCAGTCGAATGTTTACGCAAATTTATAGACACTCAGATCGAACATATAGATGGAAATCTTATCAGGACATCGCAGTTGAAAGCTTACGAGATATATTAAGTTACGAAATAAACGGCAAATTGTAAGAAGTCTGGCTTAAAATAGAGAGCCATTGTCGCAGCTAGACGGTTCAAATACCGGTATTAGAACCGTTTTCCGGTTTACCCATCCAACATGCAACAGAGAAAATACGCGCATGCACGAACGGGTTTAACATGCGCGAGATTCACCGACGCGAGAGACGATAAAAATTAGAAATCGATAGTCGATTGTATATTTTTATCTCTCGGATACGTATACATATTAATTTTAATATTAAAAGTCGCGTTTTTAATCTGTCAGACATATTTCGCGTAAGATTGTATTCCCCGGCGTGGTCCCTGATGCAGTTTCGCGACTCCCAAGCGACGGAGGAGAAATTCCTCCTCGCCGCGCTTTCTGAAAATCATCGGACGAGCGTCGTCGGTATTCAGGGGTAAGTGACACCGGCTGAACTCTCTCGCGTCTATATATAAACGAAAATAAACCAGAATGACATTTGAACTATACTCTCACTGATGTCGCCCCTCCTTGCTGCGACAGGCCAAAAGTGAAACGCGGAGGAGAAGGACGAGAGGGACCGGGGCGCGTCGCGACGAACGTCTGAGAAAAATTGTGTCAGCTAAATCAGGAGGCGCCTATATACCTCCCTTAAGCTTTTCCATCTTCTCCGTCGTATTATTCTTCTTTACAATTACCTGCGAATTTCCGGCGTGCTCGTATGGAGCTACGTCGTATCTTGAGGGTAATAAAGTTTGGGAGGTTTAAGTGAGCCTCCTAGCGCCAAAAACAGGACGTCGATGATTCACTGAATGCATGCATGACGCATTGTAATCCCGATGCTGCGATGTCAACGTAATGCTGCATTTGTAGCCTGATTCATCGGCATCGCGGAAGGAACCCCGCAAATGGCTTTTCGACTGATGTGCTCTTGTGCTGGGAATGATGAAATGATCGAGATAGAAGAGAAAAGCAATGGTGTTCAGTCGTAAATTCGCAAGATTGCAATTGGATTGAAATTTGACTGCCCGTTGAAACATTGCAGTCATTCAAATATATAATTATAATAATCGCTAGCAAAATGTTCAATTCCAATTGGATAGATTAATTATATTCGCGTGGCAGATGCGCTAAAACCATCGTTTTAATAATCTTCACGTAATAATCGCAAGAAGCAAATTGTTTATCGATTGAGCTTTAAAGAAACTAATCCGCTACGCAAATTATCGTAAAGATGTGCCATTGTCCGAAGGAGAAACACTTAATTGTCCACTCGCCCATAAAAACATTCGCGATACCATCGACATTGTCGTCGCAGGAAGTAAGAGGTACGAAGAACTCACGTACATACGTCGCAGCGGAAGGTTGCATACCGGGTGATGAAAAAGAGAGAAACCTCGATCGAAATCCGCGTAGAAGAATCCAATCACTATTGTTAGTTTTGCCTGAGAAGCTATCAGAATCGAAATTTGACGATAACGTGTCGTAAGTCACGATATCTTGATTTTACTGCTTTAATTGCACGCCATTAAATCTCCCATGTGGCTTTAATTAAAGGCGTATCCGCCTGCGGATACGCGTCAAGCTAATGACCGGGTGCGTAAACGTTTCTGTCCGCAAGAGGATCGATGCATGTCATATCTCGTACGAGACCGTTTTATGTTTTATGTATGTACAGATTTCAATACGATTCGGCTCCGAAGTAATCAGGGCTCTAACGAGTTCTCGTGCCTATTAAATTGAGCGTGGGTTGGCTAGGCCAATTACTAACGAGACAATAAAGAATCGCTTCAGCCTCTGTATTTTAAGCCATTGTGTTGATTGCGCCGAGTATTAGAGCAGAGGTGAACCCGCCTTTCCGGTTCTGTCCAAATCGTGTCAAGGCTCTGCTCCTCGGGAGACGTTTAATTTTCAAAATGTCTTTAGCTATATCAGTCAATGTTACATACATACAAGCGGGAATTAAAAATAAATTATACATCAAGCGCGCTCTCTGCGCTTTTATTCGCGCGACGTATGAATAAAAATGAGCTCGAGTTGAACGCGAGCGCGCGCAAAGCGCGACGCTGACGAAAATGCATTCCGACGTTGTTGAATCACAATAAGCTTCGGCAATTATTCGCGATGTCGAAAGCATCGTGAATCGCGGAGAACGAAGCGGCTGGAGTTTGTCGCGCAAACGTTTTGCCGAACAATTCTCGGGTGAAACGCCCGCACTTTATATTCGATGCATTTATGGAAAACGAGCGAGGAACGGCTAAAAGGCATCGTGAATTCATCGGCTATTTTTCCTATGATTCCTACGGAAACTACATCTATATCTTCTCTTCTTTGTAAACGGTGCCGATAGCGCATGCAACGAAATGTCACGATCACGTGTGTGCAATGTTATGCTCTACATATTCGGTCACAAAGCGTCGTTTTGGTTATGGATGTATTATAATGTGAACATGGACGAGTGCGTGAGGTTGCGTGCATCTGTGTCGTTCTATGGAATGTCGTGCCACATACGTGTCCAATTGTAGTCGTGTGCGCATTAATGTTATTCTATTAAGACGAGGAAACATTAGACTCGAACAAAAAGTCAGTCGACAACTATTTCCATATAACATGCTTACAGATGTTCCTATTTCAGATTAGTATATCCTATATAATTACAAGGAATGTACAACAAATAGCTATATAGAAATCTTTGTCAATGAATATTGAGTCACGTTTCGCAGTCGCGATTTTCGCGCGAGACGAGGAACGAAAGGAGAGAAACGTCAACGTTCATTTCCGTCTCGAACGGTCATATTCGAAGAACAATACAGGGGTGTCCCGACGCAGGACACGCTGCACGCACGGCCTTTTATCTTTCCGTCGAGAGGGGAGAAAAGGGAGAACCGGATTTCCGAAAAAGGGAAAGCGAGCCGCGCGGGATGCAGGTTGCCTGTGCGTCTCGCAGCACGCGCGCACGCACGTACGCCCACGCGAATGTGATAAATTATGTGAGGAGGCGGGCCTCGCGACACAGAGCGTAGAGGGCCCACCATAAAAGAACCTGTTACGTTCCAGATATTAGTCCGACGAGCGCATATAAAATCGGCTGCATTATGAGGGGGATATGCTTGCCCTCTCCCCCGCCCCCCTGGCATAAGACGTCGACGCGATCACAATGAAAGCTGGGTAGGAAATAAACGCAAACAGGGTCACCGGGGTAATCCTCGACGCGGTTAATGGCATCACCGTTACACAATAAATAAGTACAGGCTTGCGAGTCTGTTGTGACTGCCTTTAAGAGCGTGTTATGCCCCACATATGGAGCCAACGATTATAGTTACTTCCAGTAAAAGTACCATACCATCCCTCAAAAATTTTTGTCTAGAGCACGATAACTGCGATTGTTTCCGCAAAATGTCCAAAGTAAAGACAAAAGCACATTTTCCCCAGTTAATTCCGATATCCCGACTGTCCCGTTATTTTGCTCTGCAAGCGTAACTTTTTTAAAAAGAAAAAAAAGAGATGATTCTCTCTTCGGGCGCGAAATTTCGTTCGAGGCTGTTACTTGCCTCCGCAGGAACGCCGGAGCGTTTTACCGAGTATACCGTGTGCGGTTCTTTATTCCTCTTTATCGATCAGCAACAGAACCGGTACTATACGTACCGTACTATACGGTGTTTCGTGTAAAACGGGCAACGGGCAACAAAGAGCGCGAGGAGGGTTCGTACGGTAGTTTCGTCGACGCTATTGTAATTACGAGGCCCGGTGTGCCGGGTAAGAACCGACTTTTCACGTGAAACGCGCGAATAAGGTCTCCGGAGTCGTAACGATCAGGCATCACAGGGCAATAAAGACAACAATACTCGATGCCGGAGATGACGCGGTCGTATTTAGCACATGTCCAGAATAAAAATAGAAGCTGCGCTCACGAATCTGTCACCGCTCGACCGCACGCTCGGATCGCTCTTTAATGGGGCTGTACGAATTACTCACATTGTTTTAACACTTTAACGAGTGAGAAGTTTGTTCTCGTACTTTCGTATCGTGATTTGACCGGCATTTATAGCCGAATGAATGAATCATATCGGATGCCTATGTCCGAATAGCGGATCTGTTTTTATTTAGGCAATCCACTTTGAAAGCGCGATTATATTTGTAATATATTATACTGATAAAATTGTAGTCGATAATCCGAAGGCAGGACATTGAAGTCTAAATGATAAACGAGTCGGCCCGCAATCTCGTGATCGAATCAGCTTTTTGTAGACTGGTTAGAGGCGCGACTCAGAAAATGACGTTTGCGCGCGATAGCACGGAAACATTGAATCTTAATCGAAAATCTCAATTGCATTTATCACAATTATTTTGAAGTGACTCCTTAAGTGGTCCGCGATTCCAAACCGTTATAAACAAGCTGGTTTTTGACTTCGCTTTAAGCTGTCACTTGTATACCGTACACGATCAGCGCAAAATATTATAGTCGTCGAGAGAAATTATGCGGCAATTGCTCCGTTGCAGTTGCAACGTGGCAGCTGCGTCATGTCGAGCGCACTTTATCGCGGCTGTGCTCGTGATACATCATACGGGAGTCATTCCGCGAGGCATTTGAGCGGTGAAATGACAATTCGTGAATTGCGCTTGTGTATCTGGCAACGACGTCTCATCAATTCAAATATAGTCCCAATTGTAATAGTATCAAATATCCAGAGAGATAAGCGTTAAACTGAGAAACTATGAAAAAAAGGACTGATAATAGCAGACTTATCCTGTGTGTTGCACAAAAACAAATAAACAAATGATTCTCGTATATAAAATTCGCCTTCAAGCTATGTGTCTTCGATAAAATGTATGTACACGTGTCTGTCGTTAGATCGGCCATCGATCGCCAATCATCTTGCTCGCAATCGCTCCGAATTATTATCGCGATACTCAAGAGCGCGTTGATTACCTCGCTGCACCATCGCCGGGAGCTAAAGTTGAGAATCACTCTCGTAACGATCCGCGCGCGGAAACAATGACGGCGTAAACAGCGCGCGCGTGCGAAGAGCGAGGACCGACCACCCGGGAATCTCTTCGACGCGGACGGCGCGCACACGCCGCACTCGAAAGCACTCTACTGACGAACGGAGGATGCCATAAGGCGACGCGAATACTACGGCTGTGGCGAGCCGCTATCCTGCCGTCGCGAAGAAGAGAGAAGGAAATGCGGCCGACACAATTTTAACATGTTGCATGCGGCGCCGATCGTCGGTGACCAGCTGTGTTACTTTAACACATCTCGTTGGCATTAAATAAAACTATATTGTAATATATATATAATTTTCCCTAGTGTAAATATATATAATTAAATTTATAATATTATATTGTGTGTACACATAATCAATGACAAACTAATTAAACAATGTAATATATGTGTTAACGTTACCAATAAAAAAAATTATAATTTTACATTCTTTGGCATGTTCAATTACAACCATTAGCGTTATTTATCCGCGGTATGCCCAAAAAAGTGCGGTAATTTTAATCCCGATATGTGAAGAGTTTTGTATTTATTTAATATTAAATTTCTATTAAAACTGATAGACAAAGAACTTTCGAAAAGAAAATGAGACTATCGTACAAATAATGCTCTCAAGAAGTTGCAATTTCGCAGCTACAAATCAATGCTAGTTAAACATTATAATTTATCATAACGTTAAGCACGCAATTTTTAAATTTTTGTCGATAGATTTTTGTTAAGTTCCCTGAAATCCATACGATATTTATTTTTAATGTGCTACGTTTGCGAGCGACGTGTGCGAGCCTTGGGCTCTTGGACACTACCGTTATTGCTTTATTAAAGCTCGTACGTCATTGATCAAACTCTCTCACAATCTCCAAGTGATCTCACGACCTCGCTGCCAGCAGGTGCCAGTGAGAAATAGGGTGTATCGGAAAAAGAATCGGGAAATATCGTTTCACGAATTGCGATTAAAATTTTAACACGTTATCACATTTAAATTAACGTAAATTGTCTCTTTTCTCTTTTTTTTTTACAAATTAGATGTATTTCTAAAATCTAGGGAAAGACGTAATTCTTTTACTTTTTTCAAGCTTCGGGGAAGAAGCGTAATTCTTTCATTTTCCCTCAATTTTTGCCTAATTAAATCTTCACATCACGTGTGAAGATCAAATAAATGGGTTATACATGTCGTCCGTTTTTTTTTCCAATACAAGATAACGGTTCACGCGCATGAACACGCACGGCCGCATTAATCGACGTACGTCGAACTTCAACTACAACCTTAACGACGCGATTGACAGTTTAGCGACTGAAGTGGCGCAGTCGTTAAACTCGACACTCCGGAGGTATCCTATCAGCGAACGGAGAGGAGAAAGGATAATGAACCCTCATCGCGGGAGGTGCATCGATTAGGGCGCGCACGATCCCATCCTATCAAAGAGCGCGCGTTCTTTTTCCCGTGTGACCATCGATCGCTCCAAAGTGCCTTACTCGCGTGACTTTGACTTGCGCTTGGAGTGAAAGATCATTGACGTTGAAATACGAAGTAAATTTATATGAAAATTGGAGCGACCGAAATATATACGAGCCTCTGAAGAATCTGATCAACTCCACGAAATAGAAAAGCAGGGAAAATCGATAAAATTATAAATCGAATCTCTAGTTACTAAAGTTAATTTATAGAAAGTGGAGTCGCGCGCGTGAGAGACTCACACGTGAGTCGCAGCTGAACGGAGATATCGATAATCGAGGTATCTCCGGTCGGAAATGGGTTTTCGCTTCGGTACGGCTATACGCGAGAGCGGCTATAAGCGTCAGCTACGACATTGGAGCGGACTGTAAGAAAAACGGCGTCCGTCGACGGCCAACACGTGACCGCGCTTGCTAATCGATAATAAGTCGCGCAATCTCCGCGACTCGAATAACACGGTACATAAACCCCACGGCTCGCGACAAAAAACACCGCTGCTGGCTGGTTCGCCTCCGCGAACGAATGCCGACACGGTCGTTTCAAAATTCGAAGGCCCGTTCTCGTCGTAGGACGTCGTAGGAAAGTGTCGGCTCAAGGCCTACCATGCTCGAGATAATCTCCGAGCCGAGATCCGTGGAGCTGAATCAACGTGAGATCTCTCCCGCCCCTTTCTCCCTCGCATACCTAGACGAATGGACAAACGTCCTGAAACAAACCCCTCGCGTATAGGAAACTAGGAACGACGGGTCGCCGATCGATGACTCGCGTTCGGCTGTGACGTTCAAACGTGTCATGTACGAATGACGCGAGGCGGACGAATGTATACGGCATTGTACGGGGGTACTCCGAACGAGTGGGCTCCGACGATGACGTGGTCATCGTGCGAAGGCACAGCGCTGCGACAAGCGACGATCGACTTGAATCTGACGACGTCAATTTTCACCTTAGAAAATGTAACATCATTCTACGTTTAACGTTGTCACTGATCCACCAGTCGCATCAATGCCATTGTAACCGGGTCGAGATAAATACACCGCGCCATGCCAGGTCGAAAGGAATGATGGCGAGCACCCTACAGGCGCACACCTGCCAAATTCGACCGCCGGACGGCTCCGAATCTCAAGGGGCGGAAGAGAACATTTTTCGATCTTCGTATTTCTCGAATATTCTAAGTAGGCGCAGCTGTGTAGGCCGTCCAACTCCGAAATCTACGGACAGGAAGGATTTCGAAATCTAGGAGATCCCCGGGAAGGCCGGCGTGGACGCGTAACGTCGACGATGATTCTGCCTGCGAACCTGCGACGCTCGCGGCACAACCGAGAGAACACTGGCGAGAGCACCCCGGCGAAGGCGAAGGTCCCGGCAGCCCCGCGTGTCCTAGGACGCGTGTTTACGACTCCGGAAGGACCCCACCCTCTGCAGCTTTGGCGTTGGCGACGCACAACGGGCACAGGCAACGTGCACGCACCGCGAGGGAGCGACGGAATCGCGCCTCGACGAGGAGGGACATCGGCGAGGATGAGGGGAACCGCGTGGATCGCGACCGCGGTCGGGACGTGTGTCATGTGTTTCCACGCGAAACGCAATATTTACTCACGGTATGCGCGCGTCCCTCAGGTATCGGGTTCCAGGATGGATTCGGCCGTACGACTTTCCTCGCGACGATGTCTCGCGACGCACCGCACTCGCACACTCGACGATCACACACGGCGGTCCGGTCCCAGGGCCGTGCCGTGCTCCGCGAGTCTCTCTCTTCTCTCTTCTCTCCACGCGCGACCACGCAACAGTAGCCGACGTAGCCGTCAAACGTGACACGCGCCCGCCATGTTGCCACGGCGACGTCGGCGCCGCCTGACAGCGCGGCGGCGAACCTGGGCGAACCGGCGCCTGGCGGCCGCGCCAATTTCGAAATTCGAACGCGCCGACATGCCCGTAGCCCCGTAGCTTATTCCTTGCAGCTGTGCTATTGTCATACTTCTTACGTACGTGAAATAAAATATGTATGTAATTGGACGTTGGGGGGGGGGGGAAATAAACTGCACGAAAGATTTAGAAAACAAGCTTCGCATTAGGTCTCCACTTTGGACGTTGAGTGCCAATCCAAACAAATTTCACATAGCACAAAGAAAATTATCCAATCGCATTTTACGCGCGTTTATATGTGACAGAGATGCGATTGAATAATTTGCAACTATGCAAGTTTGTCTGAATGGGCTCTGAGAAGGACAAGAAATCCGAGAGTGCGAGAATCGGAAATTCCCGCGGGGCGTCGTCGCGAGTGCTACGTTCCTGCCGCCTTCGGAGAACGAATGTTCTTCGAAAGGTTAGTACGCGAAACTACTCGAGTCTCGAGGCCGTCGGAGCAGTCGGAGCAGTCGGAGCCGCTAGATCGACATTGCCGTTCATCGCCACGCGTGTTTACGCGCGAACGAAGGGAGAGACGGACTTCTCTGGCACACTGACATTCGCCGCAATTTACGTGGTACGTAGAATCCAAGAGAATCGTCTGAATCGTCCCTACTGACCGGTCGTGACGATCACGAGTGACATTCGCGATTAACGGCGTCTTTTCGCTTGCCGTGTTCGCAGGGCACAACACGTGGCACGGCTGGAACGCCCACGTGGATTTTACGCAGTGGAACAACTGACCGCCGAAACCACAATCGGATACCGGATACACCGTCCACCGTCCCGGAGACACGCCGACAAGACTTCGCCGACGGGGTCGACGACGAATTGGAATCGGCAAAGAGGTTAGGTAGTCGGCCAAGCGTTACCACGTGCGTTTGAGACTCACGAATCGTTTATCGCGACTTTTCGGTCGGAAAGCAGCGAAAAACCGGTAATGTTGTCGACTTTATTATTAATATATTATTATCTGTAAAAGCGGAAAACGTAACGGTAACGTTGTCGATTGAATATATTTTGTTTACAACTTTATTTTCGAGATTTTCTGATTAAGCGAGGTGTCGAAAATATTACAGCGCAATATTATGGTTTAAATGTAAGAAAAGAACTCTGTAGGATTAAACAAGCTTAGGAGAATCTCTGCCGAGATATAGGGATAATATGTGCGTAGCGCCGATATCTTTCTGCCAAGGTTGTTATGTATTGAGGAAAGGAGTAGATTCGTAGATTTAAGATTTCTATGTTTAATAAAAAAAAACGGAGAGATTATGGCGGGTCAGACGTTGTTCTCGGAACACATAAACACTGCCAAATTTCAAGAAGAATTCAAAAAACTCTGGCGTTCTCAAAGCGATTTTAAGAGCACCAATCTGGAAATCATATCGAAACCCTTTAAAGTATGTAGGATATCAAATTTCTTAAGAGACGAGATTATAGAGAACTTAAAATGCGAATTAGACCGTCACAATCATGTACGTCGAGCCCTCGATCTCTATCAGTTGGAGAAAACCGAGGATCTGTCCCGTGCCACCGACAAGTGCATTCAAAGGCTGAACAGATCTTTTCAAACAGATCTGGTATCGTGGATGAAGCGAAATACGGACATCGAGCTAAACGGAAAAGTCTCGATGTCGAGTGCCCGTTACTATGACACGGACCGTTTATTGTGTCACGATGATAATATGGGTGACAGAAGAATTGCTTATATATTTTACCTGACCGAGACGTGGTCGGAGGAGGATGGCGGCGCTTTAGATCTTTTCGACACGGATGAGGACGGCTCGCCCAGGAAGACGGTGAAATCATTAATCCCCGAATATAACTCTCTCGTGTTCTTCGAAGTGGTGGACACGTCCTATCATCAAGTAGCCGAGGTGACGAGCGACAAGTGCAGGTGGTCGATCAATGGTTGGTTTCACGGCCCGTTAAAACAGACGTTCCCGCTGAGACGCGAGCCGGAGGTGACTTTCGTGCCAACCAACTCTATCGAAGTGGACTTGCACTCCTGGATTTCCGACGCGTACCTGACGCCCAACATAATGGTACAAATTCAAGAGGAAGTCGAGACGTCGTCTTACACGTTTCTTAAAGGTTTCTTGAAGGAATCTGTGTATCAGCGAATTGCGAATGATTTGACGTCGCGGGATATCAGTTGGCGAATGATCGGCCCACCGGATATGCGTCACTACGAGATAGCTGACGAGCAAACCTTACCGAAGCTATTAAAAGATTTCTGTCATCTATTTAAATCTATCTTCTTCATTCAATTGTTGCTAAATAAATATACAGGGCTCGAGCTGGTGCCCGACGAGATCAAGGGACTTAAGATGACGCTGGAGTTACAGAGATGGTCATCGGGCTGTTACACGTTGCTATACGACAGATTGCTATTTCAAGATGCTTCAGACGAGTCAATAGAGCTTGATCAGCTTGACGACGACGTGAGTGCCGATGATGCTGCAGCATCGGCGCGTGCGTCGACTTCGGGTTTCTCGACTGGCGAGATCAACCTGGACGCAAATGGAACGCGTCGAGAGTTGAAAAGGGAACGGATCAGCGATTCCCCTTCCCCAGCAAATTTGCCTGATAAGAAAAAGGTGGCCAGGTGGCTTGACAGCCAATCAGATGTTGGCATGCAGGTTTCGAGTAAGCACGAGCATGACATGGGTGAAATTTCTTCGTCTCCAGACGAGAAGTTGTTTCGTAGCGATACACCGGCTAGCGAAGATGATTCCGCCAGTGGGGATGACGAGTTCCAGCTTGACGTGATAATACAGTTCCATGCCGAAGATGCCAAAGGCAAACCGAAGACAGAAGACACGATAGATTATGTGGATGTCAGTGAGCACGGAGGTGTTCTAATGCAAGTTCCGATGCGGAATAATCATTTATGTCTAGTCTATAGGTCAGTCTTGATATCTCGTCTTCAAAAATACCTGAATCATTTGTACGATGGCTATTCGTATACTTTCATATGTTCATATTACAAGTAGTTTAGCACAATTCTTTGGTTAAATCAATATCATTCTGCAGAAAGAGATTAAAAAGAAAAGAAAAGATTCGTGTTTCAAGTCTGACGTAACTGTTGGTTTCATGACTAACATATTCTCGGATTAATTGTATAAAGATGAGCAATATCCTCTTTACGAATGCAATATTTTCCCTTTAAATATAATATTTTTATTTCAATCAATTCACCAATGTTCATCGCGCGCGCGAACGCAGATCGTCTATCTCTCCGCAATTTTTCTTATTAAAGAGAAACATACGAAAGACGCGCACGCACGCATAAATTGTTATGAAAGCTGGTAATTTAAGCGCTTGATAATACTCTTAAAGAAAATGTATAAAGAAGGACGATAGAAATAGATGATAGAAATGTTTCACGAGAAAATATTAAAATATTAAAAAAATATTTCTAATATTTAGAACTAAATGTATAAGACAGTGTACATAAAAATCATGTGTACTCCATGAAAAATATTTTCATAATCATATATGAATTGTTTCATTGACAAATATTAAAAAAGAGAAAAATAAATCGTTTTATAAAATTGTTAACATATGACGAATTATCCTTTTAGCGATTGATGCACTTTAAATGTTCTCTGATCGATTTGTTTCGCGAATTAAATATAATATCTGTATTTTTATAAATTTATTATCATATTAGAGCGAATATCTCATTTTTGTTCTTTAACGAAAAACATATTGAATGCGGTAACGATACGTATGCGAAGAAATGTTTGTGAAAGCTGCTGACAAAAGATTTATATGATCAAGATATTTAAGTGTCTCGAGAATAATTCTTATTTGCGACATCAAACGAGAAATCTCGGTATAAGTACAGATATATTCCAGTCATAGAAAATATTTCTTTTATGGGTATCGTGTTACGCGTTCAAGAAATCATCGGTACGTTAGCGATTTATGTGTTTTTAAGTTACAAAAGTTTTGCGGTGATTTTGCTAAGGTGGAGATTAAGATTACAATGCAGGAAACATACACACAATTGTTTATTGGATGCGGTATATACATGACATAAAAGAGAATCCTTCGTTTCATTTGAGAGAATCACAGCAAACGTGAGGTTCATGCAGTCGTGTGAGGTTGATGTGGGTACAGCGAGGAACTTGCACTGAATGCTCGAAAGAAAAGTCTCCCTCGGTAAATTCGTATTTCGAACGTGCTGTCCGGAAACTTTTCTCTCGCCCATTCTTGGAGCATGAAACGCGCGTAAAAGTTGGACATTGCGATTCGCGTGCGAGATGGGAAAACGACGCGCCCGCTTCGTCGTTTTGCGAGAATCGACGCGATTCTATTATACCGGTGAGACAAAGTGTCCCATTGCACGTCTAGTTGGTTACAGAGGAGAGGAGGGGAAGAAAGAAGAAAGATCGAGAGAAGAGTAAAGGCTTACGCTGTGCGGACGTTCCGGTGGTTACATTCGGTTTCGGGTTCCTGCACTTGAATCCTGGGTCGCGGTAGACTCTGTTGCCTTGTGTCATCCTTGTTAGCGGTCTTCGTCGTGACCTGAATGAACGAACGTAATAAAACCCGTTTTAGTGCGAAAATCGTGACGACGCGGCGAGATTGTAACTTGGCGCGAATCGGGGTGAATGGCTTAAGGGCGCGTTGAGAAAGTTTAGTCGTCCGACGAATTGAATGGGGAGTTTATTCGCCGTTCGTATTCGTTTTTCCTCCCGCGTCGTATTCTATTTCGGGCGATCGCGCCGGAAGCTATTAATGGGCGCACCTCCGATGTAGCTCCGTTCCGGGTGACCTAATCGGGCATTCTTTAAGCGATCGTAAATTCGTTCGTTTGATTGATCGTTGCTTAACTACTACGAGAAGAAGATCGGACGATAAAAATTGTCTTTTTGCCTGTCATAGGGCCATGCTAAAGATAAATTTTTTAACATTATCAAATTATTGGTTATTATTATTGAATGATTATTAAGATTATTACGTCTTCACTTTTTGGCACGTATGTGCAATGTATTTATGCACAAAATTTATCATTATCTCGTATTTGCACGTCCATTTGTCTGTAATCGATCATCAGCGCGAATACGATAACTTTTCTTTAGTGTTTATCAGACGACTAATTCGTAATTAGACAACTATCGATTATTGCACGAGACGAGACGAGACGAGACAGAACGGAACGTTTACGCAGATTACCAATCACCTGGGACGTGGAGGCAATCACGGCCATCCGTTTCCGCAGCTCGTTCAACTGCAATTCCTGCTGGAAGCTGGCATCGTTCTCCTGCGACTCCTCTCGCTTGCCGCCCTCGATCGATTCTGTCGAGTACTCGACTTGGACCCAGGGACAAATCGTCGGCGACGATTGCAGCGAGCCCTTGCTTCCGGGACGGGACAGGCGTGGAGAGAGTCGTCTCAATAGCGACACAAGTTTCGATCTAAAGCGATACGTTTGTCATTCATTTTCCGGCAATATGCAGTAACAGAAAGAGCGACAAGAGAAACATGTGTAATTATGTATATAATGAAAACGATTTGTAGATGATAAGAAAGTTATCAAACGTCTCTTTTTCTCTTTCTAACTTTGCGTATAAGATCGAAGATTTTTTATTAAGCGTTTTTTAGTGCGTCAATATTTTTATTATATCTTGAATCCTAGAATAAACGGAATCTACTGTATGCCGCGCAGTTTTTTCAGTCTTTGCTCATTATTTCGCAAAAGTGTAATCAATTAATCATCTTTTTCCGCGGCGAACTGCATTTCCGCCGAGTTTTACATTCCCATCGCATGTCTTCCGAGCGAACGTCGTTACCCGCTCTTTGTTTTTCAGCAAATTAATTGCCGTTTTCAATGTAATGTAGCTCGAATACGGCGTTTTCTCGGTATCCTCGCTGCGTGTACACAACGTTATCGCGATTCGCCTCTCGCTAAACCTCCCCCGCCCTCCTCCCGTTATTACCGCCTACTGATTTCTTCTCGACTCGCAAAAGTCTACCGTTATACTTTTCTGCTCGGCGGCCGCGCTCTCGGGCGAGCTTGTCATAAATTATTTGCTTTCGTTGCGTGCGCGAAACGGATCTGCGCGCGAGGTGCATCGGCGTGGATTAGCATACCTCGTGCTCGGTGTCTGAAGATGATCGGAAGTGAGAGGCGCGCTCCTGGAAAGCTGCTCGGCGCTTCGCGTCGCGTTTCCCCAATGGAGTCGGTTGGAGCTGAAAGTGACGGACCTTCCTACTCTCCAGTCTAGGCTGCTGCTCTGTCTGGCTTGCAGATCTGGGAAGGAACAGAACGAAAGGTAATCGCGAACTTTCGGCTCAATTTCGGTTCACGTGCGACGATTGACCTTGCACACAAGATGCATCTATATTTTCCTCAGAAACCACGAAAATGTTTTACTTATTTAACTAATTTCATTCAATTTATTTAATTGAATTAAATTTAATTTAACAAATATTTTTTTCTCGTATAAAGGATGAGTGCGAATACGAATTAAATAAAAAGTAAAATCATCGATCGAGAGATGCGATAACATGTCGCGTCAAATATACGTTTAAATAAAAACAATTTTTTTTAAAGCAGATTTACATATCCAATAAGAGTTATATACGGGAGAAAATTCAAATATGAAAATATAAAAAAATGTGTACGTGTCTATATGTATAATAAGATTAAAAGAAACACATATTATGAAGAAGTCGCAATTGAGTGGCAGTGCCGAGTTCTTCAGTTTGCTAACGACGCGATGAGTCACAGTTAATGAATTACCTTGTTCGTTGGCGTTCTGGTTGACTCTCCAGTCCAGAGAATTACTATTCCTATTCACGCTATAAATGTTATCACAGGATTTGGTGGCAAGGCATGTCGCGTGATGACGACGTCTCAGCAGTCTTGATACTGGTCCCAAATTTCTGCAAAGCATATATTACAGCACTTCTTAAGTCGTTCTATTTCGTGCATCGCCAAGCAAGAAAGAAAATAAACGATATTTACTACCTACTTATAACTTATTAAATACGGCGCAAGGTAACGATACAAGGCACGATTAAAAAAAACAAAAAAATCGGCGTTATCGATTGGCCGCGCGGTAGGCTGTTATCTCCGCGAAGCTGATTGTGTCCCGTCACGATAACGAAATATTCCGCGTCCGTCTCTCGCAATTAAAAGTTAATATCGATCGAGGAGGTGCGACGAAAGTCACTCACTTCTTGAAGCGTCGCGTCTGCTCGATCGGCGGCTTGTTTTCGGTCGGTCCGCCGGCCGCGGGTTCCGGTTCCGGGCAGTAAGTACCTACTCGCACGTGGCTGTAGGTCGCGCGTAGCTGCACCCCGTCCAGCGGCCGGAAGTTGCTGCGCTCGATGGACGAGACCCGCACGATCTCGATCTTCGGCCGCGCCTCTCCTCCGCTCTTCCTTTCCATGATCGACGGAAGGCGACGACGTCGTCCGTTCTTCTGGATCAACGGCGAAATCCACCGACGCCGCGCCGAGAGTTCAATTGCTCTCGACCTTATTGTCCGCCCGATAACGATCCTCCCACGTCGCATCTATCCGCATCGCGGGAGGAGGAAGGGGAGAAATCGCTGGCGTGTGTCACGTTTGAGCAGATGCCCTCGGCACATCTCTTCTCGCTCTCTCTCGTCTCCTCTCGTCTCTTCCTCCTCTTTCTCTCAGCGGCGATTTTACTATCTCATTCGTGAAATCGCGGGATACTTCCGCGCCGTAATTGCGGAAAATTGGAGAACGACAGGCGCCGATACGCTCAACCCCCTCGCGCGTAAACAAAGCAGCCGCGAGTATAAGATCGGAAATCTATGTATTGTACCGCACTTGTGCCATTAACAGTAGAAAAGGCGCGAGGATTATCACGATGCGCTGCGATCTTTCCGAATGATCTTCGGACGATCGGCGCGCAACACGTCGTTGTTTTCCTCGTTCACTTCCTCGATGCGTGATGACACATCGGTCGCGTGCGCAACACGCGCTGTAACGCGGATCTCGACGTACGTCTGGCAGTCGTAGATTCGATTCTCGTGGTGTGGGAAGAAAGAGATCGCGAATTTTCGGGATTTCCTCGGTGGCCTCGGTGCTCGATATCGCGACGGGCGGGCCTTATCGGGGCGCGCGCGAACGCTTTAAAGCGCTCGATTCACACGAGCGCAACCCGCTCCGCGCTCGTCTCTTCGATCCTTCGCTCTCCTTGTCTCCTTCTCTCTCTATCTGTTCCCCCCCTCTTCTTCCTTCTTCTTGTCTCGGCGTCGCGACCCGGGCGGGAGGAAGAAATGTGTGGGTCACGTTCATTCATCCCACGGGGAGGAGTACAACGTGTAAATTATCTCGCTGCGCGATCGGGCTCGAGCGCACGCGAGCGAGCGGGCACGCACGCCCGCGCTTCCTTAATTGAATTGCTCACGCGTGCGTATGCGTGCGCGTACGCATGCGGCGAGAGATCGCGCGCGCGCGCGGGTCGCGTCGCGAGATCTCCGCCGTTTGGTTTCCGAAATTAACGTTTCTGGACCATGTCATTTCACTCGCGGCCTCTCCCGTTTCTGCCGCCGTGTCGCCTATCTTCTTCGAAAGAGAAGAAAAACCGGCTCGAAGAATCGCACTGAACACTCGCGAACTGTAACGCTCCTCTTTCCGCCTCCGGGCTGGCACATGTACATCGACACTCAAATCGTTCCCATCGTGTATCAGTTTCTCGGGAAAGTGAGAACGGAAATGAATTGATAAGATCGATTCGATGACGCGCTAGCACGCTCGTATAAAATTACTTTACGACGCACCAATCCCCTGGATACATAAAAATCGCGCATAAGATTTAATAAGACGAGATGGTATTTTAAAAACAGACATCGCGCAGACTGTATCGGCTATACAAAATCTTCGTAGATAGATTTTAATCCTTGTAGAAAGATCTACATTAAGAGATAAATAGAATTGTTGAGTTATCCGCTCTTATCCGGCGGTGCTCGCGATTTCCTGGCGCAAAAAAACGCGTTGTTTTAATAACACACGTAATTACATCACGTAACTTTACATTACATAATTTCACACTCGTAAACGCGAGTGGACGCGCTTTAATTATAATGTTTCCGCGCGTGCGAGTATCGTTTTTCGATTGAAAAATCGAGCTCGGATGTATATTGGATATCCCGCTAAAGCCGCTGTTTAGCCGCGCCGCGAATGCGACTATTCACGCGTAACGTCCGTCACGTCTCTCTTTTCTCCCTCGTTTCATTTCCCCATCTAGCGCAGCTTCCACCGCGGCCTTGTACGTCACGTAACAATGTCCGTCCGTCCGACCTATATCGCAACGTGCCACAACGAATAACGCGAGTCAATCGACGCCGATCAAATTAATTTCGAGCGACGGCGACGGCGACGACGGTGTCCCTCATGTGGTGGGGTGGATCGTGGATCTCACGCGACCGAGTGGATCTCACATCGCACGTCTCTAGACTCGAGAAGAACGTGCGATTACGTGCTTCTCGAAATTTTTCAAGCAAAACTTTTCGTTGCGTTACCGAGATTTTCCTCTCTTCGTCTTCATTAATGCCGCTTCGAACAGGGCGCCGGGAAATCTCGCTCGATCGCGCATTTGATCGGTGACCTATATTTTGACGTTTACATCTGAGCGATTTTTTGAAAAGTGTTATCACGTTATCGCGCTCGGAACGTTGCGTTTTATTTGATTGAAAAACGGTGGGCGCGAGGAATTCGCGCGAGTTTCTTTTAATCCAACTTCCAGGATAATCGAGACGATTGCTTGGAAGTTGGAAATGCTACCGACTGTCCTTTTCGTAGCCCTCGAACTTTTTCTCGGAAACTCCACTCGATCACGTCTGTCCCAATTCTCTCAGCTTCTCTGCCGTCCCAGAAATATTTCGCGGCACAGTCGTCGTTCATTCGGAAAGGTCAGAGGGAGTGACGCCCCTAAAATCGCACGGTAAAGGGCTAAATTTATCCGCGAGGACGCGCACATTTCCCTTCAGCTTGACGTCAACGTGACTCCACCGTCGGATTTCTCTGTGACCAAACGGAAGAGGAAGGTCGCCGACACGCCGGAATTGGATCGTATAAGCTTAATTATCGCGCTAACCAACCGCGGCACGGGCACGCGCGAGCGGAATTATCGTTCAGCGCGATGGAATGCGCTTCCGCGTTTTTTTCCTCTTCGTGCGAATGCAAATGTTACGTCGTGGAATTGACATTCAAATACGTGACTAGTTTGCCTCGAGAATAAGATCGGGGAATCTCGTGATTTACAAGCTACGTTCGCGATGTTTTTTTTTTCCAATTCAATCTACATACGTTCTTATTTTCGATTCTTAACCGGACTTTGCGCAAAGTCCCTTTCTCTTAAATTTTAGACAGCGTGCTTGCCTAAAGATCTAACTCTTCTGGTTCAGTTGCGTTTAATTGAAAATCAGAAAATGACTTATCGGAATTCTCGTGACGACGCTACAGCTTCGCGCTATCTCTGCTTGGAAATCGAACAGGCCGCTTTTTTTAATTGCGTCATCGAGATAACACAGCCGAGGTAGAACGGCGAAAAGAAGTGAGAAAGGAAGAGAGGCAAGTTTTTTCTCGCCAAGGTCATTTTTTAGAGTGTCTCTGTGCAATGCAACATCGTTGAAGCGAACGTTTGTCCGTGGTGCGGAGAATGTCTAAAAAGTCGTTTATATAGAGGAAGGTATTGTGCCGCGCGATTGTATCATGAGCTGTCGACACGGTGGTTTTAATCCGGGACGCGCTTTACGACGTTCTCGAGTCTCTCCTTCTTCCTCTCGCTGTTTGCTGATACAAAGCTTGAGCCACGAGGTTAAGAAGAATCTAAAACTCGCGACACGACACGAAGACGACGAGTCCCAAATCTCACTTCGCATTAGCGCTCACGTTCCATCGCAAAATCTAAAAAAAGAATCCCGTTCTCATGTTATGATGTTTAGAAAACGGTACTATAGTTCGGTAGCTCGATAGGTGTGAAGAAAACGCTGATGTAACGTGACGCGAGATTCGCGGGGAATTATCTTCCAGCCGCGAGGGAGAGAAAGAGAGGTAATTAACGCGAGTAGGCTTCCGCGGGGTCTCGTTGCCGAGTGTGGGGCATTACAGCGTGAAGAAACGAGTTTATTACGCGTGCTCGCGCGCTCTCGCCGCTGTTTGACACCACCGGGCCTCGGGCGGAACGGCCTGTTCGTCGGCGAAGGGATGCTGATGTGCGAACTTAAGTCGACGAGATATTAACTAAGTATTAAGTCCGTGCAACGCGGACGCCGCGACGCCAACGGGATGAGACCATCGGCTTGCGACCAGGCGCGCATCGCGAGTATCGCGAGGCAACGCGCGACGTGGGCGAGAATCCCGAGAGGCGTCGTCCCGCGCTCGTGCACGGCACGGCACGGGCCGGAAACTACGCAACGAGCGAAGGACACAAACGATGACACTTACGTGAGAATGACGCGCCGCTCTTTATCGGACCTGGCCTTTATCGCGGAGCATCTCGAGAGAATCGTCCGACGGCGGTTTCCAGGAGTAAAAACCGTCGAGTCGTCGGATCGTGACGAGAGAAGGATATACCCGTTACGCTTTGACGTGTATTTTTAGTACTGGCCGCGTACAATAGCTCGGGCATCTACATTGCCTTTTTTGCATCTTGTGCGTCGAGCGCGAAACGCAACGCGGAAGTAAAATTGAAACGAAAGCGTTAGAGATGGAACAACCGCCGGTATCCGTCAACGTCGGTCAAAATTAGCCGTAAGATACGCGCGCGTTGAATTAGAAGAACTTTAAAGTTTCCCAGAGAGAGATGTATGTATATATGTGAACACTGCGAGAGCACACCGTGCGTACACTACGTACGATAAGATTGGAGAAAGGCAGGGAGTAAATTGGCTAACCGTCGATCCACGTTGATCGAAATATTAGAGTCGCGTGAACGCTGAATTAAAAAACAAAATTCCGTATAAACGTCCAGCCGGCTAACAAAACGTAGGAACGTTGGACACGTCCGCGCTTCGCGCGTCGCTGGGATTCACTGCCACACTCCGCTCTGCTCCGCTCCGGCCGCGCGCGTAAAACCGCGCGCGCGCGCGCGCGCGCATGACGGGAGGAGCCCCGCGCCGGCTCTATTACACATCGGTGGCTTTTTGGAGCGGTGAAGAAAAATGTGTAATTAAAGCGCAGCTACCTGGCGTGTGCCGATGAGTGTTACGCTTTAGCGGACAGAGAAAGAAAGAGGGAGAGGGAGAGAGGGTTACGCGCGCGGACTCCGGGAGGCGAATGTATCGTCCGCGGTGATACGAAGTTTACACGGCGTATATATCCCTCGCTCTTTTCTTCTCAGGATTTCTCAGGATTTTTTAGGGACAAAATGTACAAATGGCTATGAAAAATGATTAAAAAATGAGCAACGTTTGTCCATAATTTTTGAAAATTTATATAGAGACGAGCGGCAAATATATTGATATCGATCAAGTTTCTCGTAAAGAAAGAGAAGTCAATCTGAAAAAAATTGAGTGGCTCGCTAAACTTAGAAAGAGATACATGGAATTTATTCATGCGAACATCTTCCTTATCACATTACAGATAAATTTGCGCGGTGCGAACGTTTTGCCGTGAAAGATGTATATTTCCTTCGTCATTATCCATCTATCATCTTTAGGATTCCTTCTGGGTGGAAAATGCAGAGATAGCGGTGGATAGTATTGGATTATCGCGGTGTACTTGATAGAAAAGCTTTTAAATCGCCGCGAGACATTTTCTACGTTTTGACGCGTTATTTACTTCTCCTCTCCGTTGAATGTTCCAACGGACGGACCGTTCACGTTCCTCGTCGTGGAAACGGCACTCGGCGAGCACACGTACCTAATACTACGAATTTTCTTTCTCCACGTACAATTACACGAATCCGTCTTGTGTATTGCACGGAGAGTCCTCCCCGGAAGAACGTGGCCCCGTTATCTCGCTTATTAAAGTGCAAATACCGAGCTTTCGCTTCTAACGGAGTAGCTTATGTCGTTTCGTGAGAGTCTGCTATGTGGAAACGCGAGCTCGAGAGAGATATCATCGTATCGATATACGTACGAAATCCGGAGCACCGGGGTATATTACTTCGACACAGAAACAAATTATCCGCGAGAGATCGACGATACCGGATGTAAGGTCAAATTTTTCTTTAATCGATCCGCTGGTTTTCATCGAAGCATCCCCTCGTTCAGAAATTTCTCTTTCTTTGTCGCGTAAGAGCGAAATGTACCGTGAATAAATCCATTATCTGCTCATCGATCATCCTCGGTCGCGCGCGATCGCCGAGAAACTCGAATCTTCTTCATTATCATAGTGCCGTAATAGCTTTAAAGACCGCGCCGAATTCGACCGCGGAAAGCTGCGACGCGACGGGGAGGAATTCTGCGGACCCCGTGGCACAGAAATAAATATACCGTGCGTGTGTGGAACACATGCTTCGCGATGCTGATACGCGCGTGACGATTAGGCACGCGCGCCTAGTCGCGTAGGTACCTCTGGGAGTCGCTTGTTCTGCTCCCATATCTTGGCACCCGAGCGGAAACAGTGAATAGAAATTCGGTAAATATGTCACCGCGCATCAATTTAAACGATGGGACGAAGGAGGGCCTTTCCCTACCCGTTAACGAATATCCGGGCGATAAGCGATTGAAGCCCTAGATGCGATAATGGGCGTGGTAGCGAAGCAATTAAGAGAATTGATCGCGAGGGAGATAGAATGAAAATGTTGCTTTGGAAGAAACGAGTAGAGAGTATCTAAATAATTCCGATTGAAAGCACAAATGCGCTAGGCGTGATAACGTTTACATGGCATGAGAGAGCTGAAAGCTCTAAGGAGAATTCCGATATTTCATACGTGTAAACGCCCCGCGTTATTGTTGTCTGTGCGGTATTGTTAACCGGTGGCGCGTGCTGGAAGCAGCATCGCCGTCGCTAGCAACGCGAGCCTGTGATATTTCCTGTAGCTGGAGACGCGACTTTATTTAGAAAACATCTATCCCTTTTCGATGCTGATACCGGCATATTGATAATGCGAGGCAACGAGTACAATGCAACGCGCGACGCAAAATATATATATACACACACACTCAATGAACATATACGGTAAACGTCCGGAATATGCGAGATCAGGAAATTACTTGATTGTATTGAGATGCTGTAGGAATTAAGGAAGAACGACGAGGCAATGTCTCTTGTCGACGAGCGCGTCTGGTCGGCGCCGCCGTTGCGTTGCGACGCCGACGGACGAGTGACGCGGATTCCTCTCGAGATACATACATCAGTACATCTTGACGGCGCACTTCGCGATATCCTGTCGCGGCGCGACGAGGGATCGAGGGATGCTGCACTTGCTGCTGCGTCCCGTTGATGGAGATTGGCAGCTCGCGAGGGTGAGAAGTGAGGCGCCTTCCCTCGGGAGGAGGACTGTCCCCGAGTCCCCGGTGAGACACGGATCTTCTTGGGCACGATCACTCCGCGATATACCGTAAACACTGTCGTGAGTAACCGCGAATCGACCGCGCGGGGACGTTTCCGGAGCACGTCCGGAATCCTCTTCGTCGCCGAGAGAGGTGTGCCCCGCTCTATTTATACACGTATAAAAGGCGTCGCGCGAGACGAGAACTCTCCGTTTCTCTCTCTTTGTTTCTCTCTGTCTCTTGAAAGAGCTACGAACAATCCTCTCACACGGGCAGGGTGCATTTTCTTATATATATGTCTCTTTTCTCCGGAAGAAGTGGAGATATGCTGAAGAGTGAGGGATAGATACAAAAATAAACAAAGAGAGGGAAAAAGAGAATCAGAGAGTAAGAGAGAGAGAGAGAGAGAGGAGGAGAAAGAGAGAGCGGACAGCCTCGTCGGCCCTCCCGCTTCTGGTACTTCGATCGCGACCACCCGCGGGAATCGCGGGATGTTGTCGACTACTGCACGTAGAGAGAGACGAGAGACGCGCCGAGAGAATCGCTACGCCCTCCGCGTCTCTCCCGACCTCGTGGACCATCTCTCGATGCGCGGACCTGCGCTCTTCGGACGGTCGTCACGTCGCCGTTGTCGCCAGGAAGCGCCGGCGTTAAGACTTTATAAAAATATTATAAATTGATTTGACATTTGATCGTAGCGATGGCGTTCAAAAATTAAAAAATGATAGAATTAGAATCCTTTTCCGTGTGCTCTTAATGCGATTATCGGTCTACGAATCCATCTTGGAATTATCCTGGGCCACGTAATGTTTTTGATGAAATCGATTAAGGAAATACTCACCACACACACATCGTGATTTACTTCATCTTTATTTCGTATTTGTACACGCCCTCAGCATGCCACATACAGTCAATATAATACAATCCAACGCAGCCAAGAGAGATAAGAGAGAGAAAGAGAGGAAGGAGAGCAGAGAGGAAAGAGAAGAAGAAAGAGAGAAGAGGTAGAAGTAAAATACAAAAAATATATATATTTATATATTTTATATATATATATATATAATATATATATTTATATATATGTATACTCTCTACGCGCGCGCCGAGAGACGTTATTGTTACCACGATGTGTTTTTTAACGCTGAATATATATTAGATGGGTAGCAGCTAAGAGTATAATACAAAGAAGAGTGCTATGGGGGATACGGTAGGACTCGTAATTCGGATTGAATGTGGTGTGGTTCGCGAATCGTGAGCAAAACGATCTCGCGCGCTTGCCGATCCTGTCTCTCTGATCACCTATCTCGACTGAATAAAAACTCACGCTCTCGAGCAACCATATAAACTAAAGGGGAAGGAACGAGCTTCCGAAGAATCGACAATCACAGTTCGGCGCCGTTACATATCCGTTCGTAATCTACATACGCAGAGAAACAGAACAGTTCAGCGTTTAGTACGCGCGAAACTTTATTCGTCGAAAGATCAGGCATTTCTTAGCCGGCAGCGTAAAAACATTCGATCGTGAACTTTCGGGAATCTCTCCCCGCGAACGTTAAACGATCTGATCACATCCCAATTCTCCGTATTATACCTTGTCGCACTCCGAGCACAAGTCCATTCGACTGACGCGCGTTGAAACTTCTTCGGCCGAACGAAAAAATAAAAAGAAAATAAAACAAACTTGATTTCATCCCGATAAAATAAATTACAAGATTTTGAATTCCGTTTGTAGATACGCTTAATGCTGGGAGTGGTGAAATGAAAAATATCCGCCAGTGGTAACGTTGGACATTCCGGCAGAAGTAGAAAATTGAATAAATTTATTTAAATATGAGAAGAAATATATTGAAATATATATAAATGTTAAGCGCCTTCTTAAAGCGCGTTGCGGAGATGCGGTTTTCGTCCAATCTTGTCGCTGGCGGATTAATACTCTTAGACTTAGACGATAGTTTCGTACATATGGTCAGCATATACAACAGTGGCCGTTGTGACTGAAGACGGCCATCAGGGGGAACAGATGTTCTCCGTAAAACGAATGATTGTTGGACGTAAAATCGATCGCTACTCCGCGGATGACCTAATAATTCTTTTTAACAAGCATACTGCTTACACAGCCTACTTAGCTAAGTCTCCTCTTTCGAACTCTTTCGCACGGATACACCTTCGTACGCGTAGATGTAACCGGTAAGCATTTATGGCAGCGTTATGAGGTCTACTCACGGTAGCGATCGTCGTAAAGACCAGAAAACTTAATTCGAAACGCGAGGGAAACAACAATAGTTCATGAGAATCAAATCATGTCGAGCTTTGTCAAGCGGTTTTTTTCGATTGCCGCTAAATCTTTTTCACAGCTTAAGACCGAAAAAAATCGTTTGATCAGTTGACATAAAATGACCATTAACAATACAATGTAAATGAATAATAAACGTAACTCAACTAAAAATAAAATCGATACATGTCGTGTAGTCTGACTTATTCCCCATTTAGACGGGCGATAGAGAAACAGAACGGAGAAAAAGGAAAAGGCGGTGGTAGAGCAAAGATTTTTATAATATCCACTTTTTCGTTTTTCGGTAAACATAGTTATCTAAATAAAGAACAAACTAAATTTAAAAAAGGAAAAGAAAAACAACCAAATCGTAGATTAATACAATAATCATAGCTGGGTAACGTAATTAAGTCTCTTTACCATTTTACTTTTCGCTTTCTGCCGTTAATTGACGTATCCTCGTTTACAAATTCGCCCCTCTTCTTTCTCACTCTTGCTCTATCACCCTTTTGTATCTTCCTTTAAATCACCGTTTGCAGGATGGTCCTTGTATTCCGTCGGAAGAGCGAGATTTCTCCGACCATCCCATAGACGATATCCTCTATATAACTCTCTATTTTTTACGCATGTGTGTGTGGTGTGTGTGTATTGTGTGTTGTGTGTGTGGAATTTCTTTTTCTCTCTCTATATATATATATATTTTATAAAATACATTAGTTTACAAACAACGTTGGATTAAGTGTCGACGCCCTGCGCGAGAGTCATCGCAGCTCAGACTCGATCGTGAAAATCAAGTGCGGTGAATTCGAGAAATACTCGTGTGTACAACGCAAGTTAAGTCTGGAAGAACGGCAGTACTCAAATTCCACGCAATATATATGTATATATATAATTTAATATTATATATATTAATTTATATGTATACATATATATGTATTATATATATGTATCCGGTCATCGCTGTTCGAACGCATCACGCGTTCAAAGTTCAAGAAACTCTTCTCGTACCTTATCGTGTGGTAAATTCCGTCTAAATCGATTGTCGAGTTGTTCCACGTCAACTATTGTATCCTCGAAGAATTGAAACTTTTATAAAAGGCGCTTTTATCCCGACGTCTCTCTTTCTCGTTTGAACTATCGAATTGCGTTTCACAATTCGGTAATGCTGTACAGACAGTTTAACGACACGTTAACGTGGAACGACTCTATTGTTACTCTAAGTTAATGACGTAATGCGATATTTTAAAGCGCGATGTGGAAAGATTGAAGCGTCTTTCATAGATGTACGTATACTGGAGATGATAAGAGTTCTAAAATAGCATTGTTTCTCGACGATTTTCAAGTGGGTTTTACACACAACTAGAAATTAATTATATATATTTTTAAACGCTATTATATACGTCGCGTACGGTTTCTGAAACACTGTAACGGCTTATCTGCAATTTTTACGCAACAAGCGAAAACTACACAAAACGATAAAAGCCCTCGATAAATTTGCAACGGCAATATTGCCTATAGCCTACGTCTATCATCTTTTTCAATGACGAACGATGTGACCATGGGAAGGGAAAGGAATTATTTTTCTCTTCGTAACAAGATCGTTTAACGGAGCTGTGCGACCGGTTGGCAAAGACGTCGATCAGAACAATAAGACTATCTTATCGCGCTACATACATATTTACAATTCCTCTAGCATCGCGCGCTAGAGCTTTCTTCTTTCGTGTTCGAAACATGCACTAGGAAGCCACGGGAAGAAATCTACTCAAAGAACACATCTCCTTTTTATTTTTTGTTGCTTGACCACTACGAGACCTTTCTTCAGAACGCACTATTAAATACATATCCTCTCTGTAAAAATATCAATAAAAGTACCGTTTTTAAAGAATTACAAGTTTTTCCTTATACAGATCGTGTTTTGCTCGAGATATCTCGCTAGTGCATGCTACGGACATATCTATGTTGAGGCAAGACCAAGTCATCGAATGCTTTTCATCTATCCGTTTTGCCGAGTCTGTACAATTTTATTTTGTTGTCGTATCGATCGATGTTCACGCCGAACATGAAGAAGGTTTAAGATATTTATTAGGCTATCACATAATGGAGGTTTCGATTCAGCCTTTTCGCAAACGCACTGCCGTCCATATATTTTCCGCCTTTCTCTACTCGTAACTGATTGCCATAAGATCACTAAAGCGTCATCTTTTTTTTCAAGATAAGACTTACTATTAAACCGAATGCTCCGATATACTTTGAATACTCCTCTTTACAATGTCTCCGTAATCTATTAGCAATAAAAGACGTTTTAATATCTAAGGTAGTAAAAAGGAAATTGACCGACAGTTCATCTAGCAGATTTTAAAAATAACATACTTTTAGTAATGAGTCGGTCTTCATTAAATCATGCTTATGTTTTTTATTAATATAAAACAAAATATAATATTATATCCTCTTTGGATGTGATTTCTACCTTCAAAAATTATAAAGTTGAATATTTAAAATTAAAAGATTTTAAAAAATCGAAGAATATGCAAATTCCACAATGATGAATTGATTCGTGATTGAAATGAACTATCGGGCGACGAGCCGACACGGAAAAGCGTGTAAATGTAGGACAATTCGATTGAAAAGTTCAGAAAAGGATCGATGACAATTACACGAGTAGGAACTGCAAGAATGCTGGCACAACGTTTCGCGTGTATCTGCCGTTGTCTACGTATTTTTATCCTACGGCGAGGTAGGCAGGTGAAAATGGGGCGGTTCAGTAGACTACTTTGTAAAACTTCGATAGACTTCGTTGTAGTGCGGCCTTTATAGATTAGCGCGGGAGGGGAAGAGCGGGGCAGGAATGGGATGATGGGGCAACGAACACATTTCCCTCGCACCTTCACGTTCACGTTCGGAATCGCCACTCATTGACGATATGCTCGGCTCGTATTTTGTTTAGTGTTTAGTGAATTGATAATGACGAGAGAAATAACGCGTATGGTTTTACAACGTCAGGATATTCTGGGACCACAGTCTCTTGCGGACCTTTGTCCTCTCGCGTCCCTACGTATCCCTAAAACAAAAGAGCACGTTGTTCCTCTTGCGCAAATACATATTGCGCGGTGGTGCATATGCTCACGAGAATATTACCTTAAAATAACCTTCTCCATTAGCATAGATAGGCGCCCTTCTGAATGATTGGGTGGGAGTAGGGATTTAATCAGTTCGCGAATAAGGGATTCTGTCATTCCCGGCGACGTGCGTTCCGCCGACTCGAAGGCGTTTCGCAGTTCTTCTACAGCACCGCCATTCTTGCCACCGCTACCGCCTTCGCCATTATTGTCTCTCGCCGAATATTGGTGCTTTCGTTGGAGCTGTAATATTATTGGAAACGTTGATCATTCCTATAAAATCTCACTATAATTTTTATTTTTTACATTTTTCATATTTTCATCATTCTATATTCAATGTATAGTACCTCGGAAAGGAGAGGAAAAACAACACCGGACAAAGCGACGCTTCGCGGATGTTTGAGCTCCTGCGAACTTCTGGGCCTCTGTTTATCTTCGCCAGGTCTGTGATCAGCCATCGGAGTGATGGGCACGTCAGGTTTGCTGTTTCTTCTCTTCTCCCGGGAGTTGAAGTCCCTGCTGGTTCTATCCCGATCTCTGCTTTCCCTGTCCCGTTCTCGTTCCCTGACGACTTCTCTGTCCCTCTCGCGGATCATATCGCGCATTTCTTTTTCAGACTCCCTGAGCGTAGATTCTCGGCTGGAGTCACGATAGTCTCGCTCATCTCGTTTCTCTCTCGTGTCCACCGGTGGTGGAGGTGCGGCTTCGTGCGGTCGGGACTACAAAAGAAAAAAAAGAACGTACGAAAAAGGTACAAATATGAACATGAAATGTGACACACTCGATTATTGGGACGGCAACGTACGGGCGTGTGTTTCGCTTGACCATCGCGCAACGAATCCCTGGACTCGCTTCTGTAATGATTAAGCGTGGAGTCCTTCGGCGGCGATCGCGAGGCGCCGTTCGCGTGCGGTTTACTCGGCTGGCTGTGATTGGAGGACCTGTGGTTCGTGTGTGTTAGGGTCAGGGATGCGGGCTGCTCGTCCAGTGGCAGCATGGGCACCACGGATCCTTTGACCCCATGCGGGCCTTTCACCGTCATTATCCATGGCTCGTCCATGTCGCTGTCTTGCTTGGATTCCTCCCTGAACACCGTGTAACGCAGTGTGTTACAATTTAGTACCACGCTCGGATGGTGGTCTATTATACCGCGCAATTGATAAACGGCCTCGAACTGGTTTTCCATTTTCTTGCACGTTCGAGATATAAATTTATTATAGAATTAGCGACAGAAAAAAAGAGAAGATCCTGAATGTACGTAACGTACGAAAATAACAAGCGGCGGCTTTTACTTTCGTAAGAAGCGTGACAGAAACGCGAATCGAGATACTCACGAGTCCGAATTCTCGCTCTCGGTCTCCGACTCCTCGCTGCGCTGCGACTTCCACTTTTTGTACCTGTCGATCAGGTCGATCAGGTACGAGTTCTTTTTCGCCTTCCTGATAAACTGGAACTTGAGCAGTTCCTTCGCCGTCGGCCTCTGCACAGACACGAGCGCAATGATCGATAAATAAATCGCGACTATGTTTCTTATATGTCGAAATTTTTGTTTTATTAAACTAATTTTTCTATTTTTACCCTTCACATTACTTTTTTCGTGATTATTATTGAGACATCGAACGATTCGACAACGTTGAAAATATTTCCGAAGCTACGACTGCTACGAGACGCGATTGATTAATAACTCGAAACATAGACAGCCATGAATATAACGGTACACTCACGTTTTCGGGATCCTTGTTGAGGCAGGCTTCGACGAACTCCTTGAATTGTTTCGTGTAATTCCCGGTCAGTTGCGGCGGATTGTTCTTGGGTATTAGAAAGAGGACCCTCATGGGATGCAGCTCGCTATTGGGTGGCTCTCCTTTCGCCAGCTCGATCGCCGTGATGCCCAAGGACCAAATGTCAGCCTACGGGACAAGCGTTCGCGGAGTTACCACTTGCCAGATGAAGCGCTAATGAAACGCTAATGAAAACGTGACCGCGCCACTTTGAAGATAATTTTTAGAAGAAGCGAGCAAGAGAGAAAAACCGAAGAGAAACGGAAAAGAGGATGACGACCATCATATTTAAGAAAACTAATAAATGATAATAATGTATATTCACGCAAATGGAAAATACAGGAAGATATTTTCATGGATGCAAAATATGCGTATAAACCTATAATAAACTTAATTTTCAGCACTGTAGGTATGCATACCGCGCGCGGTATACGGCGGAATTTAATTAATGAAATTACCTTGGAATCATAAGCAGACTGTTTGATGACTTCGGGTGCCATCCAGAACGGCGTACCAACGAAGGTATTTCGTTTACTGGTGGTGTTCGTCAACTGACCGGCTACACCGAAGTCGGCCAACTTGACATCGCCCATTTCGCTCAGCAAAACATTCGCCGCTGCAAGGTCGAAAAAGAATTCGTCCATGCGAATTAATCTTCCGTTTTTAAACCAATACGAAACTGAATAAAACGCTCTATTAACGCCGGACAAATTTAATTTTCTGCCCATTTCTACGTAAATTAATAACGATTGAACATTGAATTATTTTTTAATAGAATTGTGCATCGTAGTTAATGCAGTTAATTCACGCGGATTTTAATTAGGCGAAATGGTATTTCGTCTCGATCTCGTTGAATCGATTGAATGAATAACACGATATTATTTAATATTTCTGTACGAAGAGCGTTAAAGTACCAATAAACATCCTTCGCGCCTTATTGAGCGTACCTTTAATATCGCGATGGAGCTTACGCTCGCTGTGCAGATAATCCAGCCCTTTGAGCACCTCGCGTAATATCACGGCAATGTGCATCTCCTCGAAGCTACCGGCCTTCATCAAGTCCAGGGCCGAGCCGCCACCCAGATACTCCATGATGATCCACAGCTTCGTACCCTGTCGAGCAGAACGAGCACGGATGAGATTGGGAACCGTCGGCGTAAGATGCGTAACGGGCTAACTCGCCGGTGATTCCGACAATTAAGATCCGGAGCGGGATCTCGAGCGGCCGCCAATTAACGAAAATAGATCATTTCGCCGAACAACTGCTATTCCCGATCGCGACCGGACCTTGAGATGTAATCAAGGAAAGTATGTCGGAAGTATTAGCCGGTTTCTGTCGCGTCGCTGATATTCCTAAAGAAAATTTTAGCAACTTATGTGGACGTAACAACATCTCGCGTTGCGTTTGAGACAATCGTAACGTAAGAAAAGACGTCTGAGCGAATTAAGTACACGATTCCCCGGGAAGGATAAATTTTTATTTATATCACACCGTATCTTTCTCCACTCGAGAGACGACGGACGTATCGCGTGACTGCGTATTATCATATTGTCCGAGTCGCACTCCGATTGTGAGAGAGATCGACCGTGAAGGCGATCAGCGATACGGAGCGGGCAACATCCTCGCCATGGGGGTGAGGTGAGGTGACCTTTCTTCAACAACGGACAGCAATATGATTAATCTCGCGGTGTTGTTCGCGGTAATGAAGATTTATCGTGGCCTCTCGAACAGCCGTAAATTACCGTCTAATGCGGGCCCGTTAAGGAAAAACGTGTCCGCCGTTTCCTGCGCTGGCCTATTAATTTTCCACAAGCGCAACGCGCTCGTTGCTCCAAGGCAACGCGCGTCATCGCTGACCGGATCCTCCTCCCCGTAGCGGTAATTATATCCGACATCGATGACCAATCACTGTGCGACTTATCGGATAAATTATACGGCGCGAGTTAATAGTGGTGGTCGACGGAACGGTGTGGTGGTACTACACGTAAGGACGATAATACGGATGAGTTATCGCGCGTTAATAATCAGCGCGGCCCAAGCCAGTGATCCGCGCGAGGATATTGGAAGATTTACGCCCTTCGTCCTCGATCGATTATAAAGAAATAATAATTAATTGATCCCTTCCCCTTCCTCCTCTCCTGGGTTACTCGGCCGACCCGCGGCCTTGCAATTACGCGTCACCGTGTGTACTATACTACTATACTCTCCTCGCCAGGTGTTGCCAAGCGAAAGTGCACGCACCGTGAAAAACGAAACATCAGCCCTTATTCGTCGGGTCGCTTGCATTCTAGAAGGACTTTGCGAATAATTTTACCCCCGCCGTAACTTAGGCCGACTATTAATTTCGTACTGTATGGTAAATTAAAAAAAACTGGCCAGATATTGGCATTAAACGCTTCGAGATAAAAATTTGATTCGTGATCTCCTTCTAGTACCGAAGGACATTGGATAAACGATACAGGGTATCGCCTCGTGTCAAGCACATGCTTTGTTAGATTCTTCATATCCATCTCCTTTTACGGAGTCTCCTCGTGGGAGACTCTTCATAAGTCTTGGCTCTGACTTTTGTTCAATGTTCGTGCGGTTGACGCGCGCTGTCGTTTTATGGCGAATAATTTTCGTAGTTTAAGCGGGTCAACCGCGCCGGACCGGGGGCATTTGCCAAGATGGCGAGCATTGGTTGCCCATAAAATTGCACCATTTATCACCGTCGTACGGTCAGGACTCAGGAGGCTTGCTCGAAATGCTCCCCGCATTTTTCCTGTTCAGATCTTCCCAAGGCTGTTGCCGTCGATAAGGGGTTCGTTTAACTCGACTAGCCACTTTTGCAGATTTCTACGTGAACGAAGGGTTGCTGCGTCACTCCTCTGTCCTCTTTGTTTTTCTTCGCCAAGAAAACGCATGAGACGAATGACAAACGGCGACCTGTCCCGAAAGCGTTATCAGAGATAACGACTTCGAGATAATATCGTGAATCCAATCCGATGAGGTAGGGGACAATAAGAAAGTAAATTGCAGGTTAATCTCTAATCGACAGACGGGGGTTAACGAACCCTGCTAGAATAGATGGGTGGGCAGATTACGATCAAGAGTCGTCAAGTTGATCGGAAATTCATTCAACTATGTAATTTCTCGTTCTCTTTTTCGTTGCTCCTTTCTCTGATTTAAAAGCGAAATTAAAATATAATCTTATAAGCACATCTTGTACATATATTTTTATATGCGAGTTTTTAGAGAGAAAGAGATGAACTTTAAGGAGTTCATCACTTTACGTAACGGGTTACGAGTCCTCGCATAGCAAGAGAACTATTATTAGTCAGCCAATTTCCTAATGGTCCGGATCTCTCGTTCGACACGAGCCGAGAATAGACTCGTCCCTCGCGTAATCGACGATATTTATTTTTCGCTCCCCTTCCACTTTGCCCCCGCCTTCGCGGCAATTATGGTTAATTGACGGAGTCTTGTAATTGGTTGCTTTCACTCTCGGCGAGTGACGACAGAGACGCTTAATTCCAATGCTTTGGGAGGAGAAGATCCATTCGAATACAAAATCACCATAATCGAATGCGATAATAACCGTATTTAAGCACAATAATCGGAAATCGTGAACTTTTTCGAAATTAAACGACGTTGGATCTTTATTTAGTACAAAATTTTAAATATAATTTTTGAGGTACTGCGTGTTTGAAAACGCACTTGATATAAATAAGAAAAAAAAAAATATATAAATACAATACCCTACCAAAGTTCCTACAAATCGCGGATTTAAACATCTGATGCGTCTATGAGAAAAAAGTCGTTGACTGTATACAGATGCAGTTAAGCCGATTTACTCACGAGCAAGTTGCAATTTATCGACATTTAATTCGGCGCTCTACTCGTGCGAGCATGCGATGCGGAAGGGCGCGAATCCAAAGGGACGGGGCACGGTAAAGCGAAGATTAATTCCGTCGCGTCGTTCGTCAATGCCAACGGCACTCCTGCCATTTCGCGAAACGGAGGTATAAAAGGACATAGCATTCTAAAAACAGCAACGAGAAATCGACCAGCCTATTAATCACCCATACGCTGAACGCTTTTGTCTTCATTTTGCATGCTGCGTTGCATTTTGCAGGGTGTAGGATGCAGACTTCATGTAACACGCGTGCGTTCAAGTCCGTCTAATTTAAATTCTGTTAGTTATTCTCTCTCTCTCTCTCTCTCTTTCTCTCGTGTATTCGAACTCTTCTTTTTTTATATTCCACGTTTGTAATCTCGTTTGTATATAATTGCGAGCGCTCGAAAATATCTCTCACGACAACGACGACGATACAACTTTCATGATAAAGCACAACATCACGTGCAGCGCAACGTAAGGTCACAAAGAGTTAAAGCACCCTCTTCATTCGACCTGCTATTATCGGAGAACGTGTTTTCCAGCGGCGATCGAGCAGCTGACCGTAAATCTCGGCCGCAAAGTAGAGCTAGAGTGGTAAAATTGCGGTGATTTCTGCGGAAAATTGACGCGCGACCTACTTGACATTCCTCGGACGTTCGCTTTGAGCATCCGCGATCGCAAATTTAGACGCAAATCGAGATTCTAAAATCACGTGCCGTCTGTCGAATATGTTTTGTCCGTCAATCAAGGATGACCAAACGACTGTCTAACTCTTTGATTCGAAAACGTACGGAAAAACAAAGTGGCGAAGATACCAGAATTCCATTAAGAGAAAAGACGACTTCGTTAAGATAAGTGCTGTGCAATTATACTCGTTCATTCGTAAAATTTTAGTCGCGCCGTTTCTATTCGGGTGCAGAATGCGGGTATTTTCTTTTGTTTGGAGCACAATGAACCGCGAATAATAGGGTAAAGGAGAGAAGAAGCGTCGCGAATTTTTGTTCGTATATACAGACTAGATATTACATGCCACGGATAAAATTCCGTTTCACAAAAATGCTTTTGCTAATTATCGCAATATGCTGGGATCGCAATATCCTGCAGCGTTATTAAAACGTATTATATAATAATTTTATATAAAGTTCAGGCCTATATACTTCGCCGATACAACGATTTTAATAATAATAATTGATGTTGAAACATCAAGAGCCATAAAGTGATAAACAAGATATAAACAGAAAGTAGTAAACACGAGCTACACGTGCAGCGCTCGTTTTATTAATCCAGTAGCTTTAAAACATTATTTTTAAAAGATCGATAATAAAGCGATATTTCTAGCAGTCTTCTTTGGCGAGCGGTGAGAGGAAACAAGAGAAGAATCACAGCGGGACGCCCTCGTAATAGACGATACATCCGGATTGAGAAATCCGAAGGAGTGCCGCTGAGTCTTGCGAGAGAGTCGTCTCATTTTCTTCTATAACTTACCCAACGTACCGTAATCTACGCGTTCCCATACCGTTTCAAAGTCGTACGAAATAAATACCACGGTCTGTGCATAGTAAACGCGATAATCCAGATCGCGAGTAATCTAGATCGTTACTTTTTCTGCGTTATCTTATAAACGAACGTAATCGAGTTGGAACTGCAATTCCCACGAGATCGAGTCTCGAATGTCATAAGATGTAAATTCACCGTAGAAACTTTTTACAGAACGACGATTGTCTACGTCGTAACACGGTACGTGCCCGAAAAGCACGGATCTGTTTAAAATCTTTAGATGGTTTAAATCGACGAAGACTCGCGGCGCGAGGAAACAGCGAGAGATCTTTCGTTGAGCGCCCGGTGGCGCGCAAGCTACCGGCTCGAGGAGTGCCGTCACCCGATAACCGTTGTTGACCGACTTGGTCCTGGCTAAATAACAGTTTCCGAAGGCAGGAAAGCCGCGACGATCGAGACGGCCGCGGCAGCGAAGTGGCCGCGGCACATCCGTTACACGATGACATCAGGCGCGTAGACGGACGCGTAGGCACCCGCGCGCCTTCTTTCATATCCGCATGCAATAACCGCCGATGTGTCATCGCGGGATGGTGCCATTGTTTCTCTCGTATCGTGCGGGGGAACGGAAAAATTTCAACGGCGAGAGCTTGGGAGGCGCAAACGCGGAAATATCGCGAAACCTCGCCTGGCTTTTGACATTTACCGCAGCAACGTATTATACTCCTCCGTTCCGCCGTTTAAATAGATTTTACCTTGCACAAATGGAATTATTTATCTCGTCCTCGTGATAAATAAGATCCCTCATTGGTCGACCATCTCGTAACTACATTAATTATATACATTTGTACACCTCCTTAAATCGACGACTCGTCGCGTTTGTAACGTTTAACAGCGTATATCATTTCGTAATATCAGTCGCGAGCTTGATAATTATGGTCGCTTAACGTTTGCATAATTATCTATGCGAGCGCGTGAGCGGGAACGCCCGCGACCTGCAAGTCGTTTGCAAGTCGCGGAGTGCGGACGTCGCGGCGCAAATTGGCGAGAACGTATTTCGATCCGAGTATATTCATGCTCGCGGGAGCGACTAACGATCGTTAATGACCGTTTCGCGCGGTCATTAAGAAAACTTCTCTTGGCCGGGCGCCGATATCGGGTGCCGCTTCATTTCATAAGTAATCACCCTGAGCTTCCACGATCCTCGATTATGAAAACGAAGGGCGGGTCAGTAGGAGTAATCCGTTTTCTCGTCCCGCAGTCTCGCGAGGGAACGGCGCGGCGCGGCGTACAATTCCCCTTTTGTTACAATTAACGGTCCCTCAACAATCCTCGATAACGATCGCGTGGATTCACTTTATCCCACTCGGTTAACGGGGCCGCGAAGTTTATGATTTATTCGTTGCCACTGCGACATCTTAGACCGAGTAATTGCTTGTCGCTATTACAAGCCATTGCTTTTACTATTGCTACGAAATGATATGGGAAAGTAGCAGCTTAATTGATGATTATTATTAAGACATATTATAAGCGTTGTGAATATCTAAGAAAAAAGTTTAGATTCCGTAAATGTAATTTACATCATTCCTACATGGCACTCTAATAAATAAATATAACGGTTCTTCTTTGTAATTGAGAAAAATAAATCCATGAATTTTGTAGGAAGAAAGAGAAGAAAGATATATGAGGAAATTGCTTGTAAAATTCATAAAAATATTTACAACTGGGTGGAGTAACGATCAAAAACATTCCGCGTATTAAACTATCCTCGCCAGCGAACGAGCTGTGTGACAGGAAGAAAAATTTGACTCCGTTTAAGTCGCCGAAGATTCTGGCATTCGTTTCAGAATGCGGACGATGTTTGCTCCTCTTGTCTCTCTTCCTCCTCGCACTCCTCGCAGTATCGCAAATAGCTCCGGCTTGCCGGTAATGCAACAAAACGATACGACCGAGAAAATGCGTCGCCTCTCAACGTCGAAAGCGTGTCGACGATCACGTAAAACCTCCTCGTCGTGGTTCACCGAGTTCGCCAGCGGAACACGAGACTTATGCAAACGAACGGCCGCCCGCGACCTTTTCGCGAAGCGCTCGGATCTCGATCCCGTTGATCGACATGATTTTCCCGGCGCGCACGATAGAACGGTATAAGATCGCGTTCGTTTGAAGCGCACAGATGTTTTCTCCTAGAAAATTGTAAGCTTTTAAAATAATATAGATATATACTTTCTAAACAATTTCTAATCATTCTATCAATTTTTTAATTATTATTTTAATAAAAATTACTAATAGTTCTATTAATTACTATTTTAATTACTATTCTATTATAAATCAATAAATGCATAATTTATAATGAGAGCACATTATTAAAACATCTAAAAATAAAGATCGTTCTTATTATTACGACGCAAAATCGCAGGGATCTGCGGTAGTTCCCGATTGTGCTCGTTGAACCTTTCGCAGGAAGCGGAAGCAACGGACGACGCGACACAGCCGAGCCGGAAGCGATAGTTAACCGACCGTCAAGCCCTTCCTATTCTTTGCTGTATGAAAAATGATAGGGCGTAACAGGCAAGTGCCCTCGATAGTGGGCTTTTATTTTTGTCCCTGTGCGATTATATGGCGGCGGATTCATCGGAATAGAACAGTGATAAAAAGAGGAGTGTCTCGACCGGTATCTTGTCAGCAGATATACGTTGACGACCGTAATAACAACTGAGTTTTTTTTTTAAACACCGGTTAAGAGTATATTTTTCTACTTACTTTGAGATAAGATCCATAATATTTGGTGACGTACGGGCTGTCACACTGCGACAGCACCATAATCTCCTGCTGTATGTCCTCGATTTCATCTTCCGCCTCTTCAAGATCGATAATCTTGATGGCAACAACCTGCTGAGTCCTGTTGTCGATACCCTTAAAAACCTCGCCGAAGCTACCCTTTCCGATTCGTTCCTGTTTTGTAAATATCAGCTCGGGGTCCACCTTCTGCAACAGAGAAATTCAACAGTCTCCGGTTACTACTTTGATCATTTGACATTTAACATTTTCTTTCGCGTTACCATGGCTCGCGTCATTTCTGTAAAAAGCTCCACGGATTATCCCGTGACGTAACAATGTAACGAGACATTGAGAAATTTCGAAATTCCTCAGGCACGTAAGACTTTCTTCTTCGTTAACGCGTGGCCTTCAGAAATTAATAGATGCAGTTGTTCGACAAGCAGCAATGCAGTTCTCCTTGGCTCTTTTCTACGAGATGACACATGATGTCATAATGGTCTTGTGTGCTATCAAGTATACGTATGAATCGTCGACTTCACTTTCTTTACGCGAACGAAGTCCCGTCTCTTTGATAATCTCTCGCGACGTGATATCTCGTGTTTAAATTGTGAAATATGAATACGAGTATACGCATCGTGGATCGTGGTTTCCCCGTCGCACTTACAGCAAATTATGGCAACGGGATATCTCACAGCTCGAGCAGCTTGACAAATGAAACGTCCTCTTCTCTAATCCACTATTTAGACTTGCGGACGAGCTCTGTGCATATATGTTTCTTCTTCACGCTCGGAAGCTATTTGCGCTAAGGAGCAACGTTATTCTGCGAGACGTTAATAAATTACCGTCGCCACTGTCTCGCGCTCTCCGCATCTCATTGTCAGCAGCAAAAAGGCCCCGAGACTCTTTTCCGCCCGTCCGGAAACCGCCCGTGTTCGACGCAAACTGCCTTCAATCGGAACAGGATATATAAACGATGAAAAAAGAAATTCCAAAATTCATCCCGTCACCGATTCTTTCTTACCGGCTGCCTTTCGGAAATCAATCCCGCGCAAATCGGGAAGAACGTCTAATGCTGAAGATCATCTCAGACTGCGAAATGGTTACTCCGAAATAAAACGGCGGCAAAATAAATAAAATAAAAATCGTAATATAAGAGCTGTGGGTCCCATATATATACTCTATTTTCACACGTTTTTTGTACTTATCGCAAGCAAGAGCTCGACAAAATAGTCTAAAATAAATATAGCATTATCGTGAATGCAACGTTTAATGTTTCGCTGTAATTAAGCACTGCATCTTTTATGCGACTTCCGTGAGGCTACCTAATTCGCAATACATTTTTAGAATTCTTTCTGGAGCTCCATTCTTTTCCTGCAGTTAGCTTTCGCAGTTAATAGAACAAGACCTTTAATTGTATCTATATAAATTTGGAGATGTAGCGTGTGTGGAGATGTACAATTTTTTCACTGACAAATTATACAGATAAAGAGCTTTATTTATTTTCTCCTGTTCGGATATTTTGAAGAATTACGCTCGTTGATAAGCGTCAAGAACGTTAGAAACGCTAATTTGTCGACACCCGGATAATAATGAATATGCACGTGAGCTTTGTGTACGAAGCTGACTCTTCATTTTCTCGCGCTCGCAATCCACCAGATCACACAAAAAGTAGGTAAACTGAAAGCTCATATCACGGCGGCGAGATTAAAGCGAAGCGAAGCGAAGCTTCGAAACCGTGGATAGGCTCTAAGGGCAACGGAATAAAAATTCGCGACCGTCGGTAAAATTCGAAAAATTTGCTTTGCAAATTTCCTCATATATCTGACGGCGATGTTTCGTGACTGTCGGGCCGGGCCATTTTATCGCGCTGATGGATTTAAAGGTCATTGATTTTTGCCGCCCGGTCTCGATCATTTCCATTTCATGCAACTTAGGTCATCGACTCTCTCCTAAAATCGATACTCGCGTGAGTCTGTCGTACGAAGCACTAAAAATTTACGCTATTATTACCCACTTAGTGCTACATTATTCTAAAGTTACCGATTCACTATATTAACCGAATATTACCGAAAATTAGCATAGTGCAAATTTGCGGCGGTTTATTACACGACAGAGCAGAGTACAACCTGCCGCTTGTTCTGACAACTCACATTATATAATCCATGTTGTTAACCACACTTGTCACGTGTACATTTATAAACATTATTGCACTCGCAATTTGCGCAAAATATTTGATACAATCGTGTAAAACAGATAAAGATGAGCTTTGAGCTAAATAATTCTAGACACGAGCTATTATATAGGTTCGCAATAATAGATCAATTAACGAGAGAAAAAAAATATCGCTTTTCAATCGCAAGTTATGCAATCGCTGTATGCAATCTAAGATTCGTGCTCGCTCAAGCGAGGGCGAACGAGAGTGAGTGGGGCAAGAGAGGATGATGACTCTTGACTCCGCGTGAAATACTCGCATCGTCGAGATGCACCAGGCGTCTCTCCTCTTCTCGTCAGCTGCTCTTTGGTACGCCAACTCGCCGTCCGAAAGTCGCGACACAGATTCTAATTAACGGCTGTCGCAAAGAAATCCGACACGTAGGCGACCAAAGACGGTCACGTTCGAGGGGCGCGACAAAGATATTCGCGCCACGTAAGTAGGATACATCGACGTTCTTTACCGATATTATTTAGTAAATATGGTAATTCAGTTTCCTCACGTTCTCGCATCGTTAGAAAACTCTAGTTATTCATCAGGAAATATTATGTGTCATTAGTAAGGGCTATTCGACTTTGTCGTACAAACAAGCTCTATTATATGATGTTAAGGAAGAGAATTTTCCGGATGTTACATTTTCAGCGCCATAATGATGCTTGAGATACCCGACAGAGCCTCTCATCTTATTCGATTAGTTTGGGTAGCGGCTTGTGCGTTTTGATGGACACGCCTATTCTAAACTACATTAGCTACGCCACGTTGTGTAACGCGTGCAGGTTTGCTGTCGGGCTATATTCGACCCAAATACGACCAGCGGATATGACAAAATTGACGTAGGGTTACCAAGGGCGCTCAATTAGCGGTCATGCATGGCTTTATCCCATTGTAGGCGACTGTCAGCTACTGCGATTCATAAAACCTCATCAAAATTGCGTAACACAATAAATAATATATCACAGTGCAGCGGTAATACGTCAGCGAACCCTGCTGTACGAGTGTGAATTATAGTAGTTGGATTATAGCGCTGCGGTAGCTTTTCTCGTCCAAACATGTGATACACTCGGCATTAATTTCCAATTAATATCAGGGGATTCGGGGAATTAATTTCGAGGCCAAATTAACGTAAATATTTCATATATAAAATATCGTATCTACCAGGACCATGTGCACGAGATGCTAATTTTAAATTAACGTTATAATATTTTGAATATGATTTGTAGTATTATTTCACATAACAAATGACAAATTAATGAAGAATGACGTTTATTCGTACAAATGTGACTGCTTTGTCACATTTGAACGTATTCATCTCCTGAAAAAATATTCCGCGTTAAATCCTCATCACTGCGATGTTCGTTAAATATACTTGAATTAAGCTAAGTATCTCTGAAACACTCTTTTCCCTTAACGTCGCGCGATGAAGATCCCATTAAGCGATATCGCTTCCCTGAACACGCGACTGAAATAATTTGCTAGGTAACACGGAGTTTGGTATCGTTCTGACACATCTTAATTAAGAAGTGTAACCACGTTTCAAGAAATTTCGTCTCAGACGTCCTTTTCAAGAAGCAGGCTCGAATAGACTCGCCGCCTTCCAAGATAAACGTCCCAACTTCATCAGGAAGCTCAAGACTGTCAGGCTACAACGGGATCGCATTAATTCCAAGGAGCCGCGATTGTTCTCTCTCGAGATGGGAACGGTCCGATACCTATTTGCAATATTCCAACGATTCAATGAAACAACGATCCAATTCAGTTACGTGTCCCATCGTTTGGAACACGGAAAATATCATAAATGACAAATCTCAAATAAAACTTTTGCTACGATGAAGCAACAGTACCGGTTTATTGTCGATTTGGAGACAGTCGCTTCCGTATCTCGCTATAAGTTGGGGAAAACCATTGCGAGATTGCGTTGGTTAACTTCACTTTTACGAGAATTTTGCGGAGCTACATTGCGGTCGAATCGAGTTAGAGAAGTAAGCCAGAATATCTTTGTGCCTCAAACAGGCTGTTGTATGCCAAAGGAGAATTTCATTATCATATGTTTAAGTTGCTCTTTGAGAATCTGAA